>NW_022589729.1:18131592-18233474 GCF_004348235.1 Phoca vitulina | reverse complement strand
GCCCGATGCGGGGCTCGATCCCAGGACCCTGGGATCATGACCTGAGCCGAAGGCAGACGCTTAACGACTGAGCCACCCAGGCGCCCCTTCATAGGAAGTTTTTTAAAGGGCATTTATTTGTCTCTTCTGTGTGAACTAGAAGTGGATGTTATGAAACACCCATGTTTCTTTTCTAGGCCTTCTTTAGAGTGTCTGGGTGAGGACTGTGAACTAGTAAAGGGTTAATGAGCTGTCAAGTCAAGTCATCACACATCTGGATGGGCTATCATTAAATTCTTATAAAAATTTGATTTCCCCTGAGAGAGTTTTCATCAAACATTTATATAACCCAGAAGTGGCCAGGGGAGCTCGGCGTGGCCACGGAACTCCTCAGAAGCCACCGAAAGCATACTTTGTCCCCATTGTAAGGAAGAATAATGCGCTGCCTCTCCTCACTGGGATTCTCCTGGGAACAGAGATGAAATAGTCAAATCTCGTTTCCCTAACCCTTGCCAGCAATTGCCTCTTTGCTAAGGCCTCAGTTTCTGGCCGTCGTGCTCACGGAGATCTGTACATGGCTACGGCTTTGTACAACCTAGCCCGAGTCTCCCTGGTTGGCTGGAGGCACAGAGGAGCCAGAAGGCACGCTGTGGGTCGGTGGCACAGAGGGGCTACGGAAGAGTTAACGTAAGTGAGGCAGCAGGCAGCCGGAGAAAGCTTCTGGCCTTCCATAGGCCGTACGGAGTGAGCGAAATGAGGGGCTTTGGTGGCCACGTCTACGCATTTGACTTAGATCGGTATTCAGCCTAAGTGGATGATTCCTGAGAGGTTAGAATCTGTACTCTGGGCATCAATCGGTCCATCCACTGATGTGTATAAAATGCCTATTTTGAGCAAGGCTTCATGGTGGGGGATACAAAGAAGCAATGACACTGGCCAGGCCCGCTTTGACGCTTGTCTTCTGGTTGGGGTGATAGGAAATGGCAAGTCTCAGAGTGACGGAGTGTGTCCTGTGTCACGTGAGGGCTGGTGTGGTGTGGTCCTGAGTAGAGGCCAAGGTCAATAGATGCCAGGGTTGCAGGGCTGGCTGGCTTCCCAGAGGCTGGGAATTTGATCTGGATTTTGAAGATGGGGTCCATTTCCAACAAGTGAGAGGAGTGGGAAATATGTCAAGAAGGGAGAATGCTGGGAAAAGGGCAGAAGTCCGTGGATCTGGGGATCTTGGTGATTGAGGTGGAACTGTCCGCACGGTGCCAGATGTGGATAAATACATTGCCTGTTACCAGCCTTGCGACAACCGATGAGGCTGGTGTTGTCCCCATTGGAGGCTGAGAGGTTAAATTGCTCACTCACGGTCGTGCAGCTGATTTGAGGCCTGCTGTTCTCCCATACTCTGCCCTAAGCAGGAGCAAGTCCTTGGTTAGAGCAGAAGAGTCTGAGGAAGGGAACATAGGGAGATGATGGTGATGGTCAGACTGCAAGCAGATTAGAATTTGTTCTGGCTGGTGACCTTGCTTAACTTCCCGGAGCCTCACCATTCTAGTCTGGGAAATGAAGATAATACCAGCCTCACTGGGATTATTATGAGGATTCAATAAAGCACTTAGCATGCGTCAGGCATACGGTAAGCATACTTAGTAAAATAGAGGTATTTTTAAATACCCAAACTGAGGAAGGTGGACTTCACTTTAGAAAAGACTTAGGCTTCTTCTTCAGTAGGAGTGGCCTAACAAAAGCTATCTTTGAAGACAGTGAAGCAGACAGCACTGATGTAGGATAAGGGTATGAATCAGGGTAGAGGTAGAATGGAGTCACCAAAAATGTAAAGGTGATGAAGGGCGCCCCGCCTCCCCCTAATTCTCTTCTGCACTAAAAAGCTCCCCACTTGCTCGGCCCTTGTGTTCACAGACTCACAGGCATCCAGTTCATCATCAGCGTCTGCACAGAGCTAGTCAGGAAGGTTTCCAAGTTCAAGGGCAGCCTGGCTAGACCAGCAGCGTCTTTCAGAGGAGGAAGGGCCCCTGCACGCGAAGTCTCCCAATCAGCTGCTTTTGTCTTGCTTCCATTTGCGCTTCCCTCCCAACTGAATTGAATGTCTTTCCATCCTCCGCCTCTAGTCAAGCTGTAACTGCTGTTCTTCCCCTGCCGCCAGGCACCTGCCGCGCTGTTGGCACCGACCCAGAGCCCAGCCCGACAGGCGCTCTGTCGCTGAGCTTCTTGTCAGATGCTAGGAGGAGGAGGCACATCACGTGCTTTTTCTTCCCCAGTCGTGGCTGCTCCCGGGGTGAACAGGATGAGGGGAAAGGCTGGGGGAAGTCCGTTTGATGCCTGCCTATGGAATGAAACTGCAGTCCGGCACATGGTCTGACTATCCATGGATTCTTCTCGGACGTTTCTTCTCAGATTCTGGAACTCAGAGCTGCTTTAGCAATTGAGGGGATAACGGATGGCCAAGGAATTTGGATCCCGGGGTCCTTTGGGAGGGATGGGGAATATTGTTGTAGAGTTACAGAATGCCACTGCTGAAGAGGGCCTTAGACATTATAATTAGTCCAAGTATTTTCAGACTTTTTCTCGAGCAGAATTCTTTCTTCAAATCAGACCTTACATAGAATCCCAATCTATTGGGCGCCTGGGTGGCTCAGTCCATTAAGCGTCTGCCTTCGGCTCAGGTCATCATCCTGGGGTCCTGGGATCCAGTCCTGAGTTGGGCTCCCTGCTCAGTGGGGAGTCTTCTTCTCCCTCTGCCCCTCCCCCCACTCACGCGCGTGCGCTCGCTCTCTCTCTTTCTCTTTCTTTCCCCCTCTTTCTCATTCTCTCTCTCAAAAATAAATAAAGTCTTAAAAAAAAAAAAAAGGATCCCAATCCATTAAGTAGATAAAAGAGCAGAGCTGGTTTGGTTGAACCAGAGATAGGAGGCTCCCAAGTCCTACTGGTTGCTGCCCTTCTACCCCCTCTCAGGGGCAGCCTGAGCAGCGGCATAGAACCTCACAGCTCTGATCCGCAGCTTAAAAACCACTGACTTGGCCAAATCTGTTCATTTTACAGCCGAGGGTACAGCTTCAGGGTTGGGGACTGGCTTTTCCAAGGCTGCTTGACTTCCTGTCCAGTGCTTTTTTTATACTGTTGCCTCTCATACTTTTTTTTTTTTTTTCAATTTTGCTTTAGAAAATCAGAATCCTTTACGTGATCTGCATTTTTCCAGTAAGACTGACACTTAGAAATTTTTGGTCTTATAAATGCTATTTTTGTCGGGTGGGAGCTTTAGTGCAGAAATCCGAGTCTGCTGCTAAGGCCTGTCCTACAACGTCGGGAGCTGGTAGGGGTGATGGCCGATGATAGGGTCTGCTGCCCACTCTCTTCTTCTCCCGCTGGAGTTCAGTGTTGGTGTAAATGAACTGCTCTTGCGACACTGGTGTGAGTTGTGAACCACTGAAATGGCCTGGCTTGGTTCGTATGTAGTGACTTGACCACAGTGACCCTCGGAGTGGCAGGCCATATTTTCATTGTCGAATTTTGTTATCATGGCATCCCCAGAGAAACCCTAAAGTGGAAGAGGATTCCCTTCAACCCTCAGCCCTTTTCCTGTTTCCTAAATAGCCCGGTGCAGTGCATGACGAAATAATTTTCCTTCTGTCCCGTTGAGTCCTCTTCCTCCCAATCAGCCTATAGTCCTCTGAGGTGTGTCTTCCATTGAATTGGGAGTGGAAACCAGAAATCTCACCTGGATCTTGGGATTCAGAATGTCAGCCTTCTAGCTTCACAGCCAGTCCCGGTGATATGGTCAGAGCTGCCCCAGGGGCCACCTCCCTTTCTGCCAAGCCTTGGGACTGTCTATGGTTTGCTCATGTGGCTTTTCCGTCCCACAGCAGTGTTGTGACTTAGGCTACCACGCTAGCCTGAACCGGGCGCTACGCACCTTCCTCTCCGCTGAGTTGAATCTGGAGCAGTCAAAGCACGAGGGTCTGGATGCCATCGAGAATGCCGTGGAGAACCTGGATGCCACCAGTGACAAGCAGCGCCTAATGGAGATGTACAACAATGTCTTCTGCCCACCCATGAAGTTTGAGTTCCAGCCCCACATGGGGGACATGGTGAGGCCTTCTTCCCATCACCACACTCCCTAAGGGGCTCGAGCTCACTTATGCCTGGATTCACTACACTAAGGCCACATTATTCTGGGGAGAGCAAGGCCCGGGGCTGGCTTCCCATCAGGTGGGTGAGGAGCATTCCACTCATTCGGCAAATAGCGACTGAGTGTCTGCCGGGCTCGACCATAGACACTGGGGGTTAGGGCCCTCAGGGAGCTTCCAGTCTGGTGGGTTGAGAGAGAGGTGGAAATATGCATAGGGAGGGGCACCCAGGGGGTCCAGCAAGATCAGAGGAGGTGAAAAACAGCAGGTGTATAAAAACTAACAGTTCAGTATGGCAAGAGGGAAAGATTTGGAGGAGGCCTCCAAATGGTGAGTCTGGAAGAAGAGCTGAAACAGGGCCAGATACTCAAGGCTTTTGATGGGGAGGGAGGGCTAAGTGGGGCAATAATGATGTGATCTTTTGTCACTTGGCAGAGATCTAAAGGATCTTATTCTCTTGAGATTAGAAGATTGCAATAAAAGGGGTAGCTTTGCTTGGGTATTGAGCAAAAAAGAATGGGTAAGACAGACAAGAAGGAGATAAGATGTTATCCCCGAGGCCTGATGCTGTCTGCCCAGGCTGGGGAACAGGAACACGGGGGCCCTTTTTTGAACTTTTCCCCTCCAAGCTGAAACGAGAAGGGCCTAAACAAAGTGAGAGAAACAAGCAGCTCTTTGGTTTTCATTACTCTGAATCTTTTGGTTCCACTTGGGGTGGTTGTGCATGCATATCAGAGTGAACCTTATTCCTGTCGGTAGGAGCTACCCTTTAACCTCTGGGCTAAATTGGAAGGAGGATGTATAGGCTTACATAATAGAAATAGATGGATCTTCAGGCATGGTTGGATTTAGGAGTGGGAATTTATCAAGACTCAGATTTTTGTTGTTGTTGTTTCTCTCTCTCTGCTTCACATCATGTATCTTGGGCTCTATTCTAGGTAGGCTCTCATCCCATCAGGGCAAAGTGACTGTATTTCCAGCCTGATCTTCTTGTAGGTCCAAATCCAGTGGAGGGAGTACCTGCTGCCCTCCTAGAAGCCCCCACAAAATTCTCATCGTGTCTTCTTCTTTCTGTTCAGCTGATGAGTTTATCCCTGAGCCAATGATCGTGGCTGGGTGTCTGTAGTTGGCTGATTGGCTTATGCCTAAGTCACATGCTCCATCCCAGAGTTGGGGAGAGCCTCATCCAAAATACATGACCTGAGTTGTGGGGTGGGAAGTTCCCCCAGAGGATAGTCAGGCCAAAGTTGTCAGGAGGAGGAGGAAGGGATGTGAGGTGACTGAAAAACAACCATGTCCTCTCAACAAGGGAATGGTGTTTCCAATAGGATTAGTCTCCAGATGCTTCTTAGAAAACCCTGTCCCAGAATAACAACTGTTGGCAGTGTAACTAGAGGATTCGCTGTCATCGATAGTCCACAGTGGAGAATGGGACATTTCTATCCTAAAGACAAAAATGTGGAGATGATTTCTTTCCTCTCCTCAGGGAAAACCAAACCATGTACAGTTTGTTTCCATTTCTGTGACTTAGGAAATGTCAGCGTCTGAACAGATGGGGAAGTGAAATGGCAGTGTGTGCAGTCAGAGTGGGGGGGGGTGTCACCGAGGCCCCAGGAAGCCCCATTCCTCACCTGCCCTGGCTTCTGGTCCAACTTTTCTTCCAGTCCCCTTCCCCAGCTGCCACTGACATTCCTTCCCAAGAATCGGTGCAACTTGGGCACCAGCTGAGCGGAGTGATACATTTTCTGGTGTTGACTGAGTTGCCTTCGGGGCCAAGCAGCTTGTCTCCATAAAGGGAGAACCCAAATGCCGGGTGCTCGGGCCCCTCGTGGCCCCGTCAGTGCCTCAGTTTCATACTGCGGAGCACAGCTGAAATGCATGACCTTGCACCCCGGTAGAGGACCTCTACCAAAGCATGTATCAGCAGCCCTGCTGCTTCTTAAAGTCACAGGCGTGGAGGTCATTTTCCCTCTGTGCATCCTCCCTGCTAGGTCTGGGTTACTTTAAAATCAATAGTTCACTCTTTGACCTCTGCCCTCCCTTTGTGTGATACAGCTGATCAGTGGCTGAGCCAGGCAGGGGCCAGGGTCAGCCCTAGATCTTGCATGCTCCCCATGCAAAGGTTCTGCATTCCAGCCCAGCCTTCCTAGGAGTAGAAAATGAAAAGAGATGAGAAGGCGAGTTTTTCTTGGTCCCCGCAGCCAGTCTGTCCCCACCAGTGTGGGCTGTCTGTAGACTGTGGAGGCAACAAGAGAGAGCTGCCTGGAAGTCCTTGAACTAGGGCCAAAGCTCGGGTGGCATTTTGACCGGAAGCCCCGAAATTGGCCAAGGCCCCACACTGACTGGTGTTCTGGGGCGCTCAGCACATGAGTTGATGCCAAGCACTCTCAGATGTACTAGGAGGAGGTGCTTGGCTCTCCCCTTGGTGCCCCCAGAGGCTTGTGGAGCTCTGGATGCCTGACCAGTGACATCAGGCAGCCAGAGAGTTTCACTCTTGGCTCTCACCCATCCTGGCCACTGAGCTTTCTCCATTGTGTCTGCTTATCCAAGAGCCAGAGTGAAGTCAGCTCTCTTCAGATCTGAGAGCTGGCTCAGGCCAGCCCCTCAGCTGGGGGAGGAGGTCAAGTCGGTTGGGAGCTTAAAAGCCAATGGAGGAAAAGGTCAAGTCCCAGCCCCCTCCATTTGAAGAGAGGTTTTGTCTTCCAAGCAAGAGAATGGTCTGTGGGCATGTGAATGTGCCCACTCATTGCTGAGGAAGAAGGAGGCCAGTTCTGTCCAGATGTCTCTCTGCAGACAGGAGGCTGAGGGACACATGGTGGCAAGGTGACAGGAGCTGCCCCCATGGGGGCCCTCCCTCCTCATGTGCCAGCCTGGGGACTGTGGGTGACCTTGTACCCATGCCATAGCCATGCCCCTGTTGGGAGACTCTGGCTCAGGCTCTTTTCCCAGAGGGAAAAGCTTATTGACGGCAGTCCTTAGGGGCAGGGCAGACTCCTTGCCCACACAGATCTGGTGCAAACCTGGGGCAAAAGGATGGCTCTTTGAAAGTGCCAAGTTCCACCAGATTCTGTGCCCTCTGGGGCCCTCCAGCACAGCCCGTGGACTTGTTCCTGGCTTTATACTTTCTCTCGTTGAGTCAGACTTCTCATGCATGGCCCAGATTTATAAACACACGCTGGCTGCCGGCGCGGCAAGCTAGCCTCCTGACCCACTTCTCTCCTGCTTTCACTCTGGTGCGCGGAGTAGGGTGAAGGAGGGGCCGGAGAGGTGGCCAGTCGGACTTCTAGCAGGAAATCCTCTCTGCCAAAGCATTGTGTAGGTGGAGCTGGGGCTGCCCGAGGCACCCTGCTCTGGCCTAACGCTGGCTTCCGCGGAGCTGCAGAGCCTGCCGGGCGCCAGCCTGGGGATGGGCCCCACACGGAGGGATCTGGTCTTTCCAGACAGGTCCCACTTCTCATTCCCTCCTTGTGCTGTTTGGTCCCGGAAGAGGTTCACACACGCTGCCTTTGGATTTTTGTTTGCACATAGAAACTGTGAGGCTTACAGCTTGAACATGAGGACTTTTATTAGTAGTCATGGGACTCTGGAACCACCGGAAGAACCGTGTCCTCTTCCTGACCCGGTGTTGCTTTCTTTCGGCAGGCTTCCCAGCTCTGTGCCCAGCAGCCTGTCCAGAGCGAGCTGGTGCAGAGATGCCAGCAACTGCAGTCTCGCCTCTCCACCCTGAAGATCGAGAACGAGGAGGTGAGTTTCCTGCTTAGGAGACTTGGAGCCCCCCTCCGCGCTTCCCTGTTGAACCTCTTTCTTGCTGCCCCTCTGGGAGCAGGTGGAAGGAGCATGCAGAGAACGTCCGGGCTGCCACAAACATTTCCTAGCCAAATGTAGCCTTGGATTTTCCCCCTCTGCTACATCCTGCCCTTGAACTCCAGGAAGTTGCTCTTGCATTGCCAAAGGTTGAGCTCTATTTTGAGCTTTTGCAAAGTGCTTTTTTTCTTCCCCCTCTACACACATTTAATCAAAATGGCACTTGGCAGCTGTGTGAACAATATTGTGTCTCTGAAGCCACCCCCTCATGCCTGGCTTTTTCCAGCATTTTCAAACAAACAGAGGCCTTTGACTTTGACACTTAAAACATCTCCATCCTCTTAGAAAAGGGGGACTTTCTTCTGGGCCCAGTGTCCTTGCTTTTAACAACTGGTTACAAAAGGGCAGCACGATTAATCATCCAGCTTCTTTCTTTTGTGCTCACGGGATTTCTTCCCTGGCATCTCAGTCAGTCTTACTTTTCCCGGGAAGATCAGGAAGGACTGGGGGTGGGGCCACTTCGTTTGCGAATGGGGGAGCGAATCCACTGATTTGCTGAAGGTCATGAAACAGAGCGCGGGGCATGGCAGGCCCCTCTCACATTTTAACTAGCTCTCTACATCATGAGGTTGGTTTGGATTTGTTTTATTCTCTCCGTTAGCACTTCCCTTATAGCCCAGAGCTAATACTAAACTTAAAAAGTCAACACTAAATATAAGAGCTGGGTCAAATACCTAGCATGAAGAGGGGGGTGGTTTTGAGGTCCTCCCTGGAGAGAGGAGCACTGTAAAACAGAGTCCACATAATGGCCACGTCAGTCACTCAGCACCGTCCGATGGGGAGCAGAGCTGCCCCTTCTGACAGCAGTCCCCGGTCCCTTCCAGCCACTCCTCTCCCACTTCTCCCAGCTTCTCCATCACCTGCCCCTCTGCAGCCTGCCCCTCACGCGTTATATTGGCTCTTGTCGTGGCAGGTAAAGAAGACGATGGAAGCCACTCTGCAGACCATCCAGGACATTGTGACTGTTGAGGATTTTGATGTGTCCGACTGCTTCCAGTACAGCAACTCTATGGAATCCGTCAAGTCCACGGTCTCAGAAACCTTTATGAGCAAGCCCAGCATCGCTAAGAGGAGAGCCAACCAGCAAGAGACGGAGCAGTTCTATTTCACGGTGAGGGGGCTCAGTGGCTCTGGAGGAACCCCTGCAGCCCACAGGGAGACTTGGAACCTGGAGCCCTTGTCAAGTGTTGGAAGCGCAGTCTTTGAATATCTTGATTTGGATCTGGGCATATTCGGAGACCATTCCTCAACTTCAATTAAGACACAGATATCTCTAAGTTGTATGTGTCCAACAGGGCCCCCCAAGAGAAGGGTGCTCCCATGTACACTGCCAGGAAGAAGAGGAATTTTCTTTTCTTCCTTCCCCCAGAAGACTTTTTTTTTTTTAATAATTTTTGTTAAGCATCTAGTAGGCTTCTGTTGGAACGTTTCCTTCTCAGCCATAGGGGGGTCACGAAAGGAGATCTTTATTTCTTAGTTCTTGGGAACTACATCCAAATATTCTGGCTAACACCCATCTTATTTCTAAAGTTGATAATCTCTGCTAGGTGATACAATGACATTTTTTTATAATTTTTGCTGATGGGAAATTATCTTTCATAATTATGACTAAAATTCAAAAGGACAGGTAATGTGCAGGGTCAGTGGTTTGCAGAGAATTACAAAACACTGTATTTCCTTATCCATGTATCTCCCACTCTTCTATTAGACAAACGGACCCGATTTTTTTTCAAGTTGTGTTAACAGTCCTTGGGAAGGTTGCTGGCTGGTCTTTGATGCTGCTTTTTAATAATTAAGTTATTTTGAGCTTGCCAAGTAGGATTCATTGCCTGGACTAAAATTTATTTTCTCATCTTCTGACAACCAAGAAAGGAGAAATTAAATTTGCAGATGTGAGATGAAATATAGCTAGTGAATATGCATACTGATTCTGAATGAGAGGGATTAACTTGTTTTTCAGTCAAGAAACACAGTCTGCATGGAGTAAATTGAATTTTTCCTCCAACTGGAACAATTTGTTTAATTCTTCTTTGAACACTGCCCTTTCTCCATTAAGAACACTAGTGATTTGCTATCTTCTCTAAAAAAAGAAATCTGTTTTTTTTACTTAAACTAAGAATTTTTCACATTTTTTTTTAATCCTGAAGAAGGCTGTTGAAAAGGAATGATTTAACAGTATTATTCTTTTTTTTTTTTAAAGATTTTATTTATTTATTTGAGAGAGAGAATGAGATAGAGAGAGCATGAGAGGGGGGAGGGTCAGAGGGAGAAGCAGACTCCCTGCTGAACAGGGAGCCCGATGCGGGACTCGATCCCGGGACTCCAGGATCATGACCTGAGCCGAAGGCAGTCGCTTAACCAACTGAGCCACCCAGGCGCCCAACAGTATTATTCTTTTAAAATAACTTTTTTCTTGTTATATGAAGCAAAACATGCATATGATATAAATTTAGAAACAAAAAGGAAAAAAATAAGAATCATCCACAATAGCGCTACCTTGAGATAAGAGTGTTAATGTATTCCCTTCCTGTTTTTTTTTCTCTGCACACACAAACATCTATGTGAATATGTATTTAAAATGTATTACAAAAAGTGGGATATTGGCTGTGCATATTATTTTATAATCTGCTTTCGTTTAACAAGTGATTAATATTTTTCCAATTCATTTCATCATAACGTTAAGTATATTTATGAGTGAAATACTAAAATCTGCACAGAGAAATAACGGAATGATATTTTGGCCCATACATCCTTTTTTGTAAAATATTTAGCACACTGCCTGGTTTGTAGTTAGTGCTCAATAAGTGCTGAAAATTTATTGTCACTACAGTCATTATTAAGGTATTCATTAATCATTATTGAATTACTCATCAATAACTTATCAAGGATCTTCTATGTGCCAGGCACGATGCTAAAGCTGGGAATGCCGGGAGTGTGGAGTGAAGCGGGGAATGATGGGATTAGGAATCCGAAGGGAGAACTTCCTTTTTCACTTTGTATGTTTCTAAACATTACAGTAGATTGATTTTTGCAATCAAAAAAATAAGTATGAAAAATTTTCGGTGCATACATGCACACGCATATGAATGGCGGCCAAGATGGGTGGAGTTGGTGAAACATCACATACAAAGTGACTTTCGTGCTTGACCTTGAGGGATGAGTGAACCAGGCAGTGAATCAAGTAGAGAATGGCATTCCTTGAGGAAAGAGCAATCTCTGCAAAGCACAAAGGCATGCGAAGCCCCGGCTAGACAGAACGAGGACTTCTTGTCTATCATGAGGGCTGTCTCGCCACCCCAAGCTTTCTTATCTCGGGAGGTTGTTGAACACTCTAGAGGCTTTTAATAATAGGATTGTTTGGCTGGTCTGCCTGCACTGCTTAGATATAACACTACTTAATGACCCAATCTCATTACATTGCAGAAGATTTCCATTTTTATTAAATAAGAAATTTTGACATAGAAGTCTGTATTTGAGACCATCAGAATTACTTTTTGGCTTTCAGTGAAGCAATGACATGTGTATGCAAGTTGACCTTTAGTAAGAGCAGGGATGACCATATTCAAACCGGTGACCTCTCAAATCCTGCCCACCCTTTCACCCCTAGCCCACTTCCTGTCTTTTATGGCTGGAGTGCTACTTATCAAAACTGTGTGCAAATTTCCGTAGCCAACAGGAACGTTTTTTGTCTGCGCTTCTGTAGTAATCGATGTATGGAGAGAATTCATCATGTTCGTGACTGGTGCTGGGAATGCATCAAATAATTCATTTCATGATAAAAGGCCTTCTTGGGGGGTGGTGAAATGGACATTTCAGAAAAGGGGGGTGTGCATATTAGCATGACTGCCTGTGTTTGCCAAACCATACGAAGCCCGCAGAACTGCAGGTGTGCTTTTCCTGGTCTGTTGTCTCCACAGACGTCGCCCCTGGTTTTTTTCTGTGTCCTTCAAAAACATCAGAGTAGTGCATCCTGGAAGCTCCCTTCTCTTGGAAAGTTGGGAAGAGGTCCCTTACAATGGCTTTGACTTGTAGGTAGTGTGCCTAGCAACCCAGAGGGCTGCTAGAAAGCTGTCTAGCCGTTCTCAGCTGTCATCAGATTGACCTGCCCGGATGACATCGTTACAAAGTGACTCTTGATTTTGGCTCAGCTCATGATCTTAGGGTGACGAGATTGGGCCCCTTGATGGGCTCCACGCAGGGTGTGGAGCGTCCTTAGGATTCTCTCTCTCCCTCTGCACCACTGGCTGCCCCGCCCCAGCTCACACATGCTCTCTAAATAGGTAAATAAATAAAACTAAAACTCAGGTCACCTGGTCTCAGATCATTGGCTTTCTCCTCTCTTTTGCCCTAAATGAGGCAATGTTTCCTGATCTCCTGGGGTTTGCATCACTCATCTTTTATAACACATGATCCGGCAGTGTCTACTTTTTATCCCATTGCTTTTTTTTTAACTGTGATTGTTAAAAAAAATAATTTTTTTTTTTTTTTAAAGATGCAAAGAGTTCAAAAGAGCATACAGAATAAGTCACGCTTCCCCCCTTCTCTGACCCTCACTTCCTCTCCCCTCTGCCAGGGATTGAAACCAGTTTCTTCTGTGTTCTTCCAGAGATATTCTATGTGTAGACAACCACCGACTTATCCTTTAATGCGATAGAATTACATTAGAAATATAATGAAATCAAATAAAGAGAAGTATAAATAGAAGTAGACCACTCATGCTATTCTTCACTTTGCTTTTTTCACTTAATTTTTTTCATATTAGTCCAAAGAGATCTGCCTCCTTTTTAAATCGCTGCACAGAATTCCATCATATGAATGGATGTACCATCATTTATTTAACCAATTCCCAGCTCGTGGGAAGTCATGCTCCTTTGTTTAGCCAAGGATTGTCAAAACCTTATAAGGCTGGCATTTCTCCTAAGTATTTCCCTGTACGGGGGTTGGAGTATGGGGGAAGGAGTGAAGAAGGAGTTAAAGGTCATGGCTGATAAAATAAAGATAAACTGCCTGAATCCTTGGGCACAGAATTGGTAAGAACATAGGAGAGAAGATGGCACCTTGGCCATTGGGGCAGTGCCCTAGACCTAGATTTGGTGTGGTCCAAGATCTTTTTTTTATCTTGGTCTTCTCCTACAGGCACTCAGGAAATGTGTGCTAAGTAGGTACCTACTGAGCCCCTACCCTATCAGTTAAAGAGGGAGATGGCTGCCTGTTGCAGGTCTGCTCTATCACATACTCTGTCTGACAGCCGTTTCCTGCTTTACAAATTGACAAAGAGGAGAGAAACGTCAGTGTGCCTGGAGGTGGGGAAGCAACCACCCCAGAATGACATTCGTTTGTCTCTGTGCATGGGGCTGGCTAGACACGGCTCCCTCCTCCCACCTGCCGCACCCCTTTGTAGCCTTCAGTTCATACAGATTAAATCCAAGGCATAGGGGCGCCTGGGTGGCTCAGACAGTTAAGCGTCTGCCTTCGGCTCAGGTCATGATCCCGGGGTCCTGGGATCAAATCCCACTTCGGGCTCCTTGCTCAGCGGGGAGTCTGCTTCTCCGTCTCTTCCCTGTTCATGCTCTCTGTCTCTCAAATAAATAAATAATATTAAAAAAAAAAATCCAAGGAATAAACAAGGTCCATGAGTTTTATACTGCCATGGTATTAAAGGGAAGAGGTATTTTAAATTAAATTGGAAAAGCATTCTTGTTGCCTTACTTTTTTTTTTTTTTTTTTTAAAGGCCAGAAACCTGTTTTGATTCAGGTGTCTTACATATTCACACAAAGCAAAGAGGTTTAGGGAAGTTGTGTTTTTAGGTTATCTGAGCGGGTGATTCAGGTACAAGGAATATTCTTGACTACCTGCTCATTGGCTGGACTGCATGCTATAATCATGGTCATGCTCGTTATCCTGTTTCATCTGCTAACAACCTTGGGAAAAAGACATTATTATCCCTGTTTTTCAGAGGGGGGTAAGTGACTTGCCCAAGGTAAGCGGTAGGACTACAATATCTCAACTAAGACTCTTTCATTTTGCTGCAACAGAAATGTCTGTCAGGGACAAGGACCCTGAGAGAAAAATGTAACATTAATACTTTTCAATAAATAAAATTCATTGCCAACAGTTAATAACCAGTTAGGAATTATTAAGAAATAAATTAATGAGATCGTAAAAATGGAATTGAAGGCTCACAGTGGCAAACAAAACAAGACCACCCCATAGACTCTTTGCCTCCCTTCCTACTTTTTTTTTTTTTAAGGATTTTTATTTATTTATTTGACAGAGAAAGACAGCGAGAGAGGGAACACAAGCAGGGGGAGTGGGAGAGGGAGAAGCAGGCTTCCCGTTGAGCAGGGAGCCCGATGTGGGGATCCCAGGATCCTGGGATCATGGGATCATGACCTGAGCCAGGATCCCGGTATCATGGGATCCTGGGATCATGACCTGAGCCGAAGGCAGATGCTTAATGACTGAGCCCCCCATGCGCCCCCTCCCTTACTACTTTTTGAAGAAATTCTCAGTTTTCATAATATTGAGTGTAAAATGTGGAGGTAGGGGAATGGCTCTGGTCAGACTGTGTATTAGGAACTTGGTTTTAGTTTGGTGATCTAAAATAGAATCCTGCCCTTTCTCTTCTCCCCCGATGACAACTCGAAGTTGGTGACTTTACTTTTGGATGTTTGGGAGGGGAGCAAGGTGCAGGGAAAGGAGTGAAAGAAATGAATTACCTGTATCAGAACATGCTTTAAATAAGGAAAGTGACCCTTATTGACCAAGGCAGGGATTTGGAGATAACACATAAACTGTTCTTTTCATGGCCGGCTGGGCTCCACAAGTCATCAGAAAGCCACTTATGCCTTCCTTCCCTTCAGCTGCCTCTGCTCCTTTCTCTGTGTGTCCCATCAGCATCTGAAGTCTTCTGCCAGTAAAGGCCGGGTCGTTTCTCCCAGCTTCTGTCTCATACACACCAGGGCTGACTAACAGGTGGGAGAGGGAGGTGACAACGTGCCCAGGAACTCTGGGATGGCTTTTCCCTCCCACCCCCAGCTTCCCTAGATGGAAAACTTCCAATCATTGTTTCCACTATTAGGGATGCAGGTCAACCTCGACATAGTTTTTGATCCTTCAGGATTTCATGGAACCTGAAAAGGTGATCCATCTTATGTCTTTATCAGATTGTTACTTATTTTAATGGTTCACCAAGTGACAGCCAGAGTTAACTTGTGAACTGTGACATGAATGAAAAAGTGATTTCCGGAATCACAAGTAGAAACATGAGTGAGAGGAAGGAATTTGCATCCATTTCCTTTGAGAATTTTGGCTGTTTTCTGAGCAGCCTGGTCTGGTCTTAAGGGTTAGAGTTTTTTGGTGAGGTTTTTTTTTCCTCGTTAGGAAAACTTTAGAGTCTTTTGGGACAACCTTCCGAAGAGGGGCCTTTGAGGGTTCAGATGTTAGCAGTAGATGTTTCCTGCAGGTTTTTCACCTCTGGGCCCTGCAGTGCTGTTCCCCAGCCCACAATTAGGCATTGGTTGGGGATTAGGCATCACCCAGGGAAGACTGACAGCAGGTGAGCGGGCAGCTGGAGCAGATGGAAAGGGGAGGGTGACAAGGGAGCCTGTTGTCATGCGGATGTTCTCATGCAGAGGCTCAAAGGAGCAGAGGGAACAGGTCGGGACTAAAGCAACAGAAATGATTTGGTATAGGGTTTGTTTTTGTTTGCTTTAGACTTAATGGAGAGAGTAGGGGTACACTGGGGGGCTTGGATTGTGACCACCGAGGAAGGTTCTATCAGAGGAGAGTGAGGCTGTTCATTTCTTTACTCATTCCTCAAGCATGTCTGCTGGGCAGGGTACTAAGCATCAGGGATGCAAAGAATAATGACTCTGACCTTAGGGAAGAGGCAGTCTGGAGAAAAAGACACACGACTCAGAAACCGTCTGTGCCCGGGCTGTGTGAAATTTGCAGAAGGACACGCAGAGGCATCTGGGGGAGCATGGGAAGGCCAGGATGTGCATCCCAGAGAAAGCAGATTTTTTCTTCGTTTTTACATGAGAGAGAGAGAGAAGAAATACACACTCTTGGTTAGAAGTTTACACTGTGCAGAAAGGTACAGACTAAAAGTAACTCACATTTTTTCATGCTTTTTTTTTCTGCCTTCATCCTAAGTGGTAATAGCCATAAAATTAGAGGCTTGATGTATAATTATACTTTTTGCTTAATACATCGAAAGAAGGACAGAAGTATTACAATTTAAAATGTTTTATCCACTTTCCCTCATCCACTATGTCAGTGAGTCACAGATCATACCCAGGGAAACACTGCCGATTTGCCTCTGAGTTTAGATGTGGGCAGATGACCCCCGACCCAGCAGATGAACCATGGCAGCAGGAGACAACCAAGGCGAATGATGGTCCCCATGAACGGCTGCGGGGTATTGTAGAAAGACACCAGGTTAAGGCTCCAAAGGCCTGGCACTCCCACTTCCTAGCTGGCAGCGATCTGCAGTTCAGTCCCCTCTCCCAAGATCGTCTTCTCATCTGTAACAAGCAACCAGCGATGTCTTCCCTAATGTGCTCTGCAGAGTTACTGTGCAAGTCACGTGCACAATATGTGCTAAGGGCCTCTGAAAACTCTTGAATTGCCCCGAGTATATAAACAGTTGATACTCTGAAGTTTTGTTTGGCTTCTCTCTCTGCCGTGCACCCTAATGGATGGAGCATGCCATCATGATGGTTGAGCGCACGCACCAAATTGTCAAACGACCTATGTCCGGATACTGACTCCACCGCTCACTCACTGTTTGACCTTGAGCAACCTGTTTAATCTCCCCCAATCTTGGTGCCCTCATCCGTAAAATGGGGACAGTGATAATCAGAGTTCGTAGGGTTGTTTTGAAGATTTGATGAATTGTCCAGGGAAATCGGGCCTCTCCCTGGGCAGGCAAGGGTTGAGAGAGGTCAGATCAGAAAAGGCAAAGCACTGCAATCGTATTTTGACTGGTGGAACAGATGGGAGCACATTTCCATAACCTCATCTTGTGTTGAGAACTGCCATTATGTTGAGCAGTTGTATTTGCAGGTGGGGGACAGCAGCCCCTCTCTCTGAAAGCTCAGAAATCCAAAGCTCTCCACCAAGACTCCCGGCAGAAGAGAGGAGGGAGCTGATTAAGAGACGGCTCAGACGAAGATGCTGTGCATGCTCTGTTGCAGCTCAGGCAGGGGCTGAGTCTGCCGTTGGCCTTGCTCCTGATGTGTTGGAATACACCCTGGGAGGGGCCGGGGTGCAGCTGGATGTCAGTGGAGGTGACAAGTGGCAGGTGTGTGTCCTCACACCAAGAGGATCTGGGCTCCAGGAGTCCGTCCACTCCACCCCCGCCCCCCGTTCTTCTTTGGTGGAACTGAAAGAGATGGATGAGGGGCTCTAAGAGACAGTTGCGTACACTAGCCAATGTGGAGCTAGCTCCCAGGAGAACACAGAGCAGCCTACTCATCCACCACGGAAATCAGCAGCTGTCCAGATGCTCAGGGCCCGAGTAGAAATAAAGAAATAAAAAAGGCACCTAGTAGAAATTGGGTCAGAAACCAAATGCCCTCTGATAAAAAGGGAATTGTACAGCTGAGCATCTGTGATTTTTCTTCTTCTTCTGCTTCTTCTTCAGGAGTCTGATTGCTCTTTCTCTTCCTCCCTTACAGAAAATGAAGGAGTACCTGGAAGGCAGGAACCTCATCACCAAGCTACAAGCCAAGCACGACCTTCTCCAGAAAACCCTGGGAGAAAGTGAGTGTCGGCATTCTGCTGGAGGTTTGGCAATGAGGGGAAGGCCAAGCCCTGACCTACGTGGCTGAGCCTCCATCCTGAGCCCCATGGGCCTGATCTTGTTATATGAATGCATTTCTTTTCCTAGCCTGTTTGATGTGAAGCTCACCGCCCCAAATGACTGCTTGAGTAATGGGAGAAGGCCAATGCTTAATGAAGCGCTAATGTGCATCATCTATTTGTTTAAATGGAGTGAGCCTGCTCTCCACCCTGTCCCCCTTCTCTGCCACGACTGGGATAAAGGAGCCGATGGATCCCTTACTCTCCAGACACTTTGTTAAAGCTCTCAGCTCCTCTGAGGCGGGACGGAGGTAGTAGCCAGCAGGCAGGGCCAGCGAGCCGAGATAGCAGCGGCTCTGAGGAGAGGAGAGGCTTCTCAAAGGCAGGCCTGACCCACAGACTGCTGCTTCCTGTAGCATCAGGTTAGAGCATCGCTTTCTTTCTGTTCGGAGCGTCCTGACGCTCAGTGGCAGCCCTCTCTGCCGCGGCCATGCTGAGGCCATGGTATTGAATGGCCTGTCTCGTCCATGAATCAGGGATGATTTTAACCAGACCCTGGAAAGTAGCAAAGCAGAGAACTGGACTGGCACTCTGGACTTTCTCTTCTCAGCTGTCAAACAGAAGGCGAAGGTTGAAAGAGAAGCTTCCCTGGGGTTTTGGGCACCCTGCCCGGGTCCTGCCTATCTCTCAGCATCCTGTGATTAATGGGATTCCCAGGTTGGGGATGCCTCTGAATGCCTGGCCCCGCCTCCCTGCCCTGCTCATCTCTTCACTCCAAGATGGGGCCAGGAGGCCGCAGGCAGTATATGGTAACACTGGTGAAAGGCAAACCTGCAGAGAAGGCTCACATTTTAAAACAAACTCTTGAGCGCTTTTCAGACAAACTGCAGAGTGTAGAAAAGCATGGGGGTACTTGTTGGCTCATTGGCGTCAGGAATGAGAGCCACACTTTTCATACCAGAGCCTCCCACCTGCTCGTCCCGTCCCATGCTCTTCCTGTGCTGGACGGTTCCCCCAGATGCTGAATTCTTTTTATCTGTGATATCTTTGATCTTGTGATTGTAAAGGCATTTTCTTTTATGTGAAAAATGCCTGTTAGGTAACTTCTGTTCTCTTTCCTCCCCGCCACCCAAGAGACTCAGGCTGAACAGGTTTGGGCATTGAGAGCCCAGCTTTGCTTATAGAAAATCTTTACTCTTGGGTTATCAGATCGCTTCATAGGGAATCAGAGGAAAGAAAGCCCAGAACTATTTGAAGCAAGTTATAACCATGATTTTTTCTTTTTTCTAAAATAATATAAGCATAGCCCATAAGTGAGATGGGGAGCAGAGCCTTGGGAGTATGTATGTCTGTGTGTGTGTGTGTGTGTGTGTGTGTGTGTGTGTGTGAGTGTGAATGGGTTTGCACACACACAAACATGTACCAGATTTGCTACTGTGGAGGGGCAAAGGTTGGTGACCATTCATTAGTGCTGCAAATTGCCTTCATCTAAAGATGACAAGTTCTAGCAATAAGGAAAGAAATAGCTGCAGATCTTCCTGTGTGCAAGTCATCATGTCCCTGCCTCCTGAACGTATTTATCACCATAATGCAAGAGCCCCTTATTCTTGCCACAGAGGGATAATTGATGTGTATGAATATTCCAGAATGGAAATGGGACAGATGTTGAAAATAATGGCTCAGAATAATATTTTTGCAGATGAAAGCTGAGCCTTTAGTAATGAGAGGCTGTTAGGGGAGGGGGAGGATGTTGCTCAGGATGAGCTGAAGTGTAATCAACAATTAGCAACCTTTAAAGGCAAGGAAAAAGCCCTGCCCTCCCCCGGTCCTTGGAGTTGTTTTTCCAGGAGCTTGGATGAGGCCTGTGGGGGATGATCTCGTCCCCAGCTCAGCACCTGCTTGCATTGCTCCTGGTTTATCTAATACGGACCATGCTTGGTTAACTGTGGATCCAAAGAAAACAAATAGATCACATCATGGCCCATGTACACATGCATATGTATTTTTTTAGAAACATAAGAATTCTTAGGAACTTTAAGATTTTTCATTTTTTAAACTGGCTGTGACCCATTAAACTTAATATTAAGGCCTGCTATTGGATTGAGAACCACAGTTTGATAGCAATTAAATCTCATTTCTCCCTTGTCACCCCAGCCCAACCTAAGAGAATTTCATAGGAATCTAAAACTAGAACGTCCTTATCTTCTCCCTCTTCCCTGCAAACAATTCTTGCTTCCTTCTTCCCCTGCCACCCTCACCGTGTGTGTGTGTGTGTGTGTGTGTGTGTGTGTGTGTGTTTTCATTACTCTGGAGCAAACAAGCTCATCCCTCCCTCCCTCACCACACACACACCCACATACACAGAAGAGAAGCTGGATTTCACCTCTGGGAAGGCTTCTGGTACTTTGTTCTCTAAAGCATGACCCGCCTTGCTATTGTTCCCCTAAAGCCACCCCTGTTTTCCCTTTGGGAAGCAGGGTCAGCACACCTAAGCTTTAGGGACATATAGGTAGCCCTGGGAACAAGCATTAGAAACAGCACCTGCCCAGGAAGAGGCTCTGGGCGTTTCTCTTCTTTTTTGCTAGTGCCGTGATGCTAGCGGCTTTCTAGGGAGACGGGAGGGCATTTCAGGTAACCCCTGGGAATAACCCTTCCTCTCCCACCCCTTCTGCTTCCACATGAGCTTTTCGCCTTGTCTTTCCAACAGGTCAGCGGACAGATTGCAGTCTGGCCAGGTAGGTGTGGCCCGGGACAGCCCTGGGAAGGGATGAAGAGAGGCCCGTGGGGTAGAGCAGTCCCTGGCTGGGAAAGAGCCGAGGAGTTGAAGTGTGAAGGCCTTGGGTGACTGCAAAGGAGGGGACTAGGGCGGGGGTTGCTTCCTTCCCTTTGCTTAGCCGAACCCATCTATCCTCAGATGGAAATGGGGTCTGCTGTGACTTGGGGAGAGAGCTGAGCAGAATGGGATGAAGGGAGTTATCATTTGCAGAAGTAATTTCAGAGACTCCCCAAAGCCATTGGGTTTGCAAGGAAAAGAAGTGTTCGACTCTGGAGGATCCTGGTAACCTACCCTTAGCTGCTAGACTTTAGCACGTGGTTTTGGGGAAGTCTGACCCAGAGAAGGAAGATCAGAAGATAGCATTTGATCTGAGATTTTCTGCATGGAAAGATGACAGCCCCTCATTAGGGACTGTTGCTGGATAATGAAATACTACATTGCACTGGCTTGCCAAACAACATTGGTAGAAATCCTTGCCTGATGTACAAGTATGCAACCCTCCCAGTCTTTCCCCACCGTCCCCTCCCTCCCCGACCCCAGCCAAATATTTTCCCTCCCAGTCTTGTAGCTGCTATGAGAACACTCGTGAGCTGGCGGAGAGCAAGGCATTCATCCAGCCAACAGTTCTCAGATGCCTAAAAATGTGCTGATTTAACTGGGGAAAGAGCTTTAATGGGCTGGACTCCTTGGAGACCCTGGGTTAGCCCATTATATCAACCACTTCTATCTGCCAGCACACACACAATAATCATGAGGCCATTTACAATTATAGGCTCATTATTTAGAAATAGCTTCATTTGGCTTTCATCGTTTTGTCATTGTGGATTACAGTAAAGATCCCGTTAATATACCAGTCTTGTTGACTGGAGGGAACCAGGATAATGGAATTCCGTGGCATATATATCTTCTTGATGATAGAGTCTTACTGTAAGTTCACCTGAAGTCCCGTATCTGTGGAAGGCTCTATGGGAGTGAAAAAAAGCTAAGTTGAATTCCCTTATGCTGTGTGACCTTGGGCTGCTCTTTTCCCTCCTTTGAACTCCAGTTTCCTCACCTATAAGACAAGAAAGAGCATTCTACTAGATCCGAGGAGCTCTAGGATTCCAAAGAGGTTCCTCAGGAGCGGCCTGGTGGAAGGGGCAGAGGGAGCCTGGCAGCCAGGCTCTGGGCCTTCATGTCACCAAATGTGGGGCAGCGCTGCTCTCCTTGCGTGGGGGATTGTGTCTAAGCCCGAGTCCCTTGGAGAAGAGGCGTCTGAGCTTGCAAGGCATTCACCTGAAGGACTGCCACGGTTCCTTCCAGTCTGGCTGCTCTGTCCTCTAAACTCTAGGAAAATTGCTCCCGAAGGATTTCCAAGAGAAAGAAAACTGTAGCTTCCTTTAGCGTTTCCTTGTGTCTCCTGCAAACAGAGATGATCTTATTGTCTAACGCAGATACATTTTACTGCACGTTGAACCAGTTCCTTCCTACTCTAGTTTTGAATGGTTGCAGATAGTAAGTACAGAGACCTCTGTGCTCTGAAAGAGCTTCATTGGGCTTTATTCAGAAAGTAACTTAGCAAGTCTCTTAGCTGGTTCTGGGACTGAGCTGAATAATGCAACTTGCTTCATTAACTAACACACAGAGTGTTTTTAATCCCATTTTCTCTTTTTTCTCCCTGGTGCCGGTTCGGTTCTCTCTGATTTGGCGGGGTCAACTGCAGGCGTAGCTCAACCGTGAGGAAGCAGGTAAGGGCCCAGCAGGAGCCAGTCTGGTCAGGTGTGATGATCACATCCCACGGATGGAACCCTACTGTGGGCAGGACAGACACTTTCCTGACTTCCTGCCTGCGTTCGGGAGATACCATTCAGTCAGAGTACGTTTCATATTATATTGACTTCATTGATTGAGCTGGTTCAGCTGGAGTCTTTCTGACTTACTCCTCCCTCTCTAGTCGTGCACCCTCTTCCTTGCTGGAGATTTGGTTTGACTTGTAGCAGATTGTGCCAGACCTGCCCATGGTGTCACTTCTCTAGGAAACCATGAAAGGGGCCTCACATTTTATACATAAGCTCCAAATGTGAGTAACTCGCAGCAGCTAGTGACCTAGACCAGACTGCTTTAGGTTTGCAGATTTTTTTTTTTCCTGGTGTTGTGGTCGTCCTAGATGCATTTCTTAGACATGCTGAAAATGCGAGATGAATCTGACCTGAGAATGATTGGCAAATTGATGTTCAATTCTGTGCTTGCATGATCGTTAGTGTTATATTAAAATCTGACGCTGGTCAGCCAGCTCTCCTTACCCATCTGAGGGCAGGATCTTAGAAGGCAGGGGCTGGGTAATGCACATCAATGGATAATCTAAATAGTACTTGTGCTTGTGTAAAAAAAAAAATTCATTTAAGTGTTTTTTGCAGTAGCAAATTTGACTTCCTCATTATACTTTATCACAAATACTGAAATGATTTTGTGTCCCCTAAGCTCATACGAGCTATATGTAGCAGCAGTTAGCAGGGAGGAGGTGGGGAGAGCTCCAAAATGTCTTGTGTCTACTCAGGGGAAAACTGATGCAGGCTTTAAAAGATCATTTTGGGTAATTCACAGTGGCTGTAGCCACAGAGAGATAATCGAATGTAGAGGGCACATGGTTTCTGTTGTGTCAGCAGCCCCAACAGGGTCTTCAGCCCATGTGACTGCCTCAGCTAGCTGGGCCATCCAGCTGGGATACTCGGATGACATAGCTCTCACTTATCCTAGCTTTGCTGTCACTATTTTTCCCCCCTTCTCTGCTTCAGATCTCATTATAGTGATATAATTACACATTTTTAACTTTGTAATTAAATATAATTAAATATAAATATAATAAGATATAATTATACATTTTTTTAATTTATAAAGATTTCATCGCATCTTTCCTTCCTCTGGTTCCTCTATTTCTTTCTTCTGCCCCTTCTCCCATAATTTCATCTAAAACTAGAGAAGAATGGGGGTGCCAGGGTGGCTAAGTTGGCTAAGCATCTGACTCTTGGTTTCGGCTCAGGTCATGATCTCAGGGTCATGAGATCGAGTCCCACGTTGGGGTCCATTCTCAGCATGGAGTCTGCTTGAGATCCTCTCCCTTATCCTCTTCTCCCCCTTCCCTGCTTGCACTCACTCTCTCTCTCTCTCTCAAATAAATAAATAAATAAAATCTTAAAAAAAAAAAAAAAACTAGAGAAGAATGGAGTGCCTCCCAGGGATAACCTATTGCATTTAAAATTAAAAGGTTGGGGGGGCACGCCTGGGTGACTCAAGTCAGTTGAGTGCCCGACTCTTGGTTTCAGCTCAGGTCACGATCTCAGGGTCCTGGGATTGAGCCCTGCGTCCGGCTCCACGCTCAGCAGGGAGTCTGCTTGGGATTCTCTCTCCCTCTCCCTCTCCCTCTGCCCCTCCTCCCCACTTGCACACATGCTGGCGTGCACTCCGTCTCTCTTTCTCTAAAATAAATAAATCTTCAAAAAAATAAAATTAATAGTTGGATATCTTATAAAGAGGGAGCCAGCTTTTTTCCCTTCAACACTAAGAGCAGGGTTGAACGTAACATTTGTTCATTTCAGTTCCTGGGCTGAAACTGGGCCTCCTGCATCTAGTTGGAACAGAGGTACGCGGTGTGAGGGCCTCAGAGCCTGCACTGTGGCCGCAGCTGTGCGGGAGAGCACGGTTTGGCGGGCAGTGGGCGGCCCGGCTGGGCTCGCTGTCAGAGGGGAGCAGCGCCCACCTGCTGTGCATCGTGCTGCTTCTCTGCGGTTGTAGGCAGAGCACACGTGCCTGGTGCTAAATGTGCGCAAGAGCTCCCGGATGCACCCAAAACCCAATCAAATAAAGACCTTGTTTCTCATTCTGCTGCCCCAGTTTCTCTCCAGCAGCTCAGCCCCAATGGTGGATCAGTAAAAGAGTTTTTCTACACTAGGCAGGCAGGTAAATAGTCATTTGGAAGATGAGTAGTCTTGTATAAGGATATAAATAATTGTTTGGTTTTTTTATGGCAAGTCAGCCAAACAAGATGAAGAATCTGGTAGCTTTTGTTTTTGAGGGTCCCTAGTGGGTTCCAGTCATTTTTGACCCTAGTAAAGCCTAGGTTCAAACCACCCCAACCTTTTCTGCCTCAACTGCTGCTTCCAGGCTTTCCCTGCTACCCTCAAGCCCAGCATTTTCTCTTTCCCATCACTTGTGTCTCTTCTTTGTTTGTCGTCTTTCTCCATTCCTCTCAAGGTAGGTGCGCTCCCAAGGTTTGATGCCCTTTGGACTTTTCTCCATAGTCTTTCCCTTTTCACTTCATTCCCTTAGATGAACCTTTCTCTCCTTCCCCAAGTGTCCCTTGTTCTGAGTCTTTGGATCGAATTTCGAACTGATTGGCTGGACATGAGTTTGACAGTTGAGATAGCGCCTCCTCCCCTGAGCATCAGTCTCCTCACCTCTCCCCGCCCCCCCCATTCTAACTTCCTTAGCACATCCCCTAACTTCTCTATTTCTCCTAATGGGGGCCTCTATTGTTCACAGTCCCGAAGCCCCGAGTGTTATCTTTGACGCCTCTTTCTTTCCCATCACCCACATCGAATCAGTCGTGTAGACTTGTATTTTCTCCCTTGGTAAAAACGGAAATCTAACAAATGTGACAGAGATCAGTACTCAGCAAAAATCCTAACTCTGTCACTCATGAAAAATTATGCCAAACAATAGCTTATTTAGGCACCATCTGGCCACCTTCCTGATTGTTTTCTCCTGCAAATCACAGGATCCCTGCTTTACTCTCTTTTCCAAGTTATGCCTGCTACCTTTCTCCCTCTGCTTTTGGTTTAAAGGTCCCGTAATCTAATCAAATGGAGATTTGGCCCAGTTGTCCTTAAAGGCCCCTTCCAACCCTAGGATTATACCTCCAAAAATATTGCGAACTAAAGAATTAAACTGATACAGATTCTCACATTGGAGAAGAGAAGGAGAGAGGAAGAAAGAGAGAGACAGACACTGAGTAAGAATACACACGGACACTACTCGGTCATCTGTATGCAAAATCAGTGGCGAAGTGAGGGTCTTTGGGGCCCCCTAGGAGCGCATAGGCACATCCTGGGGAAATGAATTCAGTTAGAGCTCAGAAATATTAGAAGGAGAAGGGTGGGCGGTAGGAGGGTCTGAGGCCTTCATGACATTGTCCAGCTTTTGGTCCCTCGAGACTCTGTCTTGGACTCCACTGGAGCAGTGGAGAGTAGGAAGATACTATTGTGCGGTAGGGCAGGTCTCTGGCCCACTCTTGTCTGCCACGGATTATCCCTCTGGGCTACTTGTGATGCCCCACTGGTAACCATGAACGTGCAGGTTGATGTCTTGCTTTCTGCAACCCTGCATGCTTCCCTTTAACTGTTGTTGATACTCCATTTTCTGCAAGTCTAGGCAGCCCTTGGCAGTCCCATAATTTGTTGAAGCCAGTAACCTGTGAGCTTCCCAGCCTACCTCTCTCTGGGTCTTTAAATACAAATCTGGGGCCAGAAAACGTTTACAAACCCTCATATCACTAATCTCATTATCACTGCAACTACCCTTTGTAAATGAAAACTGTAATAACGGGGCACTGGAGTGGGACAGTCGGTTAAGCATCTGCCTTGAGCTCAGGTCATGATCCCAGGGTCCTGGGATTGAGCACCACATCGGGCTCCCTGCTCAGTGAGGAGTCTGCTTGTCCCTCTCCCTCTGCCCCTCTCCTCAGGTCGTGCTCTCTTTCTATCTCAAATAAATAAAATCTTTAAAAAAAAAAAAAAACTGCAATAACAATGTTTGTAAACATAAAAAGACTTCCAAAAAATGGAGATTTGTTTATTTATTTTTTAATATTTTATTTATTTTTAATGGTGGAACCCAGTTTCTTCATTAGAGACCAAGATCCTTCCCCTCAGACCGCCCTGGGCTGACCGGCAGAGGTCAGGGATGGCAGCAAGAGGGCAGACACTGGCTGCTGTAGCCGGAAAGCTGGAGGAAGCAGATGCGTTTGGGGGTCACGACGATGAGCATTTGGGTCCCTGAGACCTTCCCAACCCCAGCGCTACCTTGGCATATTCACTCCTTCCTTGGGCGGCATCCCGCATTCCCAGTAAGCTTGGGAGCGAGAGGCCAGGCCACACTTCTTGCAGCCTGACTTCTTCATGAGATCCAGCTGCTTCCCTGATTGTGGCCAAACCCCAAGGCCACAGCTGAAAACTTGAGGACGTAGGCAAACCTGTGAAAGGGGCAGAAGCCACAGGACCCATGCCGCTTGAGAACCAGTCTCTGTCCTGAACTTCTTATTTATTTATTTTTTTTAAAGATTTATTTTGGGGGGCACCTGGGTGGCTCAGTCAGTTAAGTGTCCTACTCTGGACTCTGGCTGGGCGTGAAGCCTGCTTAAGATTCTCTCTCCCTCTCCCTCTAAAAACAATAATAAAATAAAAAATAAAATAAATAAAGCTTTTATTTTTAAAGTAATCTCTGTACCCAATGTGGGGCTCAAACCCACAGCCCCAGGATCAAGAGTCGCACTCTTCACCAACTGAACCATCCAGGCGCCCCTGTCCTGAACTTCTACAGCCCTTTCTAGCTAGGTTTAGGGCCCTTTGTTTGATGCCTTTCTTCCCCATAGCTGAATTATTTTGTGTTTAGCTGCATTATAAAGCCCTACTGGTTTTTAGTAATGCTTGGTGTGCATACCGGGTAATGTTTGCTGAGCTCCTGGGATGCAGGCTGGGAATGCATACCTGGCAGTGTTTGCTGAGCTCCTGGGATATAGGCTGGGTGGCAGTGAGATGTGCAGTCTCAGAGGGCGACTGCCTGGGTTTGATCCTGGCCCTGCTACTTACCGACTGTGTCACTATTAGCAGCTGTTTCACCTTGCTAAGCCTTCATCTCCTCATTTGTCAAATGAGAATAACAGTGCACACCCCATTGGGCTGTTACCAGGACCGATCCATGGCCCACCACCTCTAGAAATGCCTCTGTAAATGGTAAACACTAATGTTCATGCGCCAGGAGGAAATGCTACTCTCCTCACCACCCATCCCCTTCCTGATTTGCAGACATTAAATTGAGGCCCAAAGAAGTTAAGTAAATGACAGGATATATAGCAAAATGGCAGAGCGAAGATTGATATCTGGGAGGCCTGCTTCTTAGTTTAGTACCAATTAGTTTCCACTATTTCTAAGAACTGGGTTTTTTCTTTCTTACCTTTTACGCCAAGTAAACCCCCTTTCTGATGCTCCCCTTGGTTCATTCTGCTATCCTCAACTGATATTAATTGAGCACCTACCTTGTGAGAGTATCATGGCCAGCTGTGGAGAGCCAAAAGTTGACAGGATCTGCCCTGTGGAGCATGACCTATTATAGTGGTGGCAAATGCAAACAAGATATTCATACCCACACAGTTAAGTCACAATCATGGTTATGGGAGCCAAGCACAAGGTGCTGAGATCCTGTAGACAAGGGCCCTGATCTCATCTGGGGAATCTGGAAAAGCATTCCTAAGAAAGTGATACTTGCACTGAGACCCTAAGGGGTGGGATTCCAGGGTGAGGAGAGCATTCTGGAAGCAGGAGCAGCTCATACAAAGCCATGGACAAAGAACTGATCTAAGGAATGGAAAGAAAGCCGATGTGGCTGAAACAGAGAGACTGGAGGAAGAGCAGGAGGAGATGAAGCTGGAGGCAAAGCAGGACCCTGGACACGTAGGGCTGTGTAAAGACACTCTCGAGAAGTCTTTGAAAGAAGTTGGCCTAGAAAGTGAACGATGGGCTGTGCGCCCTTTCAAAAGATCACCCAGCCACTGTATGAAGGAAGGATAACGTGGTTTGGAGGACAAGGATGGGAATTGAGATACTGATGTACGGACCGGGTTGGAAGCAGTAGAGATGGAGAGAAGTAAATGGATTTGAGAGGTATTTAGGAGGCCGACTTGACAGAACGTATTGATTGATTGATTGATTGATTTTGGGGTGGCCGAGGGTGGGAAGCTGATTTGGGATAAAAGATGATCAGTTACATTTAGGACATGCTGAATTTAAGGCATCCATGTGGCATTCCAAGTAGGCGGTTGTGTACGTGCTCTGGAGCTTGGAGGACAGGCCCGATGCTTCTGTGAGGACCGGCCACTGATCCAGCCGAGACAAGTCCCGCCCGGTCTGGCCCATTTTCTCTGACTCTGGCCTATGTCTGTTTAAAGACTCTGATGTTGTTTCTCTTCGGCTTTTCAGGATTCCAGCCAGGCAATTCCTCTGGTGGTAGAAAGCTGTATCCGGTTTATCAGCAGACACGGTAAGCAGATTACAGCCTTGCCCATATTTGTGCAAAGTGGGAAAGAACTTCCAGGAATTCTTTGTAGAGTAAGAATAGAGATTGACTTTTCATCCTGACATTCTCAGAAACGGAATAAAAGTCTTATTTGTTCACGTAATGTTTGCTACCTCAGAATGGCCACAGCTAGACACCTAGAGAAAGGCATCGTATGTTTTGACCCCAAAGGCCTCAGCCACTTACCACACTCCCTTTTCTAGCCCAAGAGCGAGGTTTAAATTACAGCCGTGATGTGAGTAAGTACAGCTGGTATGATGTGACGGTAGTTTCGCCATTACTCACTGTCTTTGCACATGTCGGAGTCTCCTGCCACACAGCCTGGATCCTTACGTCACACTGCCTTTCTGCATTAGACTCTTTTGAGAACAACTCCTTTTGTGATGTTGCACTGATTCCTAATAGCATTCAGTTTTTGTTCTGGTTTGGTCTCACTGGATACAACATCAGCTGGAGCACAGTGAGTAGTCGTTGGTCTTCACGTTGTAGCCAACATTTGAGAGTTTTCGGGGGCTGGCTCCTCCTCAGCCTAAGTCGGATCGCAGTATCTGCTGCCTGGATGAAGCTGGATCTCATAAACTCCATGCCTCACCAGCTCCCAGGCTGCTTGGACAAAATCTAGGGATGGAGATGAATTGCCAGAGACTCAAGCTTCTAAGTATAAGACATTTAGAAAGCACAGATATCTGAGCGAGCACCGTGAAGATTTCTAGGAACTGGACATCAGAAATTGTTTTTAGTTGCTATCTTATCTAGTTACAGGAAAAGGGACAGAATGACCTTCTTGCAGCTAAAGAGGTATAGAGGTGATTGCTGGACTCAATGCAGAGGTAGACATTTGCTCTCCCTTCCTCTCAGTAGGCTGGAACATCACTTGGGTTCATTTTTGGAAGAGTAATTATTTTAGCATGCTTACAACTTCTCTCATTATAATCAGCCACCATTTTTTCATCTTGTCCCTATTCACTTGAAGTGACAGCGTTGTATATCAACAGTCAACAAATATTTATCAAGCCCCTGATCAATGCTGGGCACCGTGCATTGTGTAATAGGAAAACAAAAACAGGGATCATACACTCTTCCTGTCTTTATTTGATTTTATGATGCAGTTGGGAGAAAATAAGCAATTGGAAAGCAAAATAAAAAGAGATAAGCAATAGCCATTCAGAATAGCAGTGTAAGAGATTTCACAAGATAGTAATGATTAATGATCAAGTAATTGGTAAAGATAAATCCAAAGTGAGTTCCGGAGAAGAAAAGTTACTTGTGTCTAAAGGGCAATAGGAAGAAGAGAGTCTGGACTCCTATTCTTTCAGCCATGCATTCTATTTGGTCATCCACCAAATTTATAGAGAGAGATAGATTGCTCATTGTGTGCCAAGAAAAAGTTCCTGCCTTCGTGAACCTTATATTCTACCAAAGAGCAGATAAGTAGATGATCAGCTGGTCAGTTAATAAATAAACATAGTAATATACAGTGTGTCTGATGATGGTGAGTGTCCTGAAGAAAAGCCAGGCAAAGAGCCAGAGAATGGAGCGGGGACACTGTTCTAGGGGGGTTGTTCGGGGAAAGGCCCTAAGGTCACCTCGGAGGGTGACATCAGAGTGGAGTCCTGAAAGAAAGTGAGGAAGTGAGCCAGGTGCTATCTGGGAAGAGTGTTTCAGAGAGAGGGAACATCAAATGCAGAGATCCTTGGCATAGGCAGGGGCCGGCTTGCAGGAGGCCTGGGTGGCCAGAGCGGAGAGGGGAGAGGAGAGGGGCAGCAGACCAAGCCAGAGGCCAGACTCTAGGGCTTCCTCACCTAAGGGAGGTGTTTAGACTTTATTCTGAGTGAGGTGGGAAGCTACTGGAGAATTCTGAACAGAGGGAGCTCTTCAAAAAGAGCTGCTGGCTGGAGACAAGGCCATGGGAGGAAGGAGGCGGCTGCAGCAGCCCAGAGAAGACATGACTGTGAGCAGGCCCAGAGTGGAGCTGTGGGGGGGCCGAGGAGGGGACGCTTCCGGATATGGTGGCTCGAATGTCCCCATCTCTGCCCCTGCACATGCATGGTGTATGCAGGGACATTTCTGTGGTGTGGCTCTGGGGAAACAGGTGTGCTCACATGTTGCTGGTGGTGTTGCCAACAGGTCCAGCCCTTTCTTAGGGGCATTTGGCGATATCTAACAGAACTATGTATGCATTTCTCTTCTGATCCAGCGGTCCTTGAAGCAGTTTACCTGGAAGATGCACCTCCAACAATATAAAGATACATATGCACGAGGTTATTTGTTGCAGCATTATTTGTAAAAAATAAAAAGAACAACCTAAATACCCTCTCACAGAAGAGTGGTTGGACCAACTATGGTATATCTGAATACTAGGCAGTTACAAAAAAACAATGAGCACTATCTCCATGAAATTACACGGAGAGATTTCCAGAATATGTTATCAAGCAAAAAAAGCAAAGTGGGAAAGAATGTCTAGAGCATGCTACCTTTTATATAGAAAGAAGAGGGTATAAGAATGCACATGTGTCTTCTCACTTCGGCAAGAAGAAATACAGGAAGGATGAATCCGGAAACTAATATTTGATTGTTCATCCACAAGAGATGGGTGCAAGACAGGGTAGAAAGGATGGGGGTGGGTGGGAGTGGGAGGGAAGTGACGTTTCTCTGAACATTGCTTTTTGTCTAATTGTGACGTTTAGAACTGCATTCGTGCTTCCCATGTTTAAAGGATAAACAGATAAATAAAACAAGGATGTAGGTAAAACCCCAAGTGGAATACAAACAGTAACAAATAAACCTAACTGCAGGACAAATGAATAACAACCACACTGAGGAGATGAGGAAGCAAGTAATCTAAGTAACTTTTGAAAACAGTATTTTGATACTATACTTTAAATCTAAAGACAAAAAGAGCTGTAAACAAATTTTTTATCACAAAGATGTGGGCTATCAATTCTGAAGCCATTTTATGCTTATTCCAGGACTGAACAAATAGATAAACGTATTGTTGATTTAAAGAAAAAAAAACAACCCTCGTACATAGTAGTTCTTCAAAAAACATTTGTTCAGCTAAATTGAACTTTTTCCCCAAATAAGGACTCAAGGGATTCCTGAACTCCCTATAAGTCAGGGCTAAAAATTTTTGTGCACGTGCATTCAGTGGAGATAGGTTCCATAACTCAGTTCCAAAAGGGTCTGTGACCCACCAACGGCTGCAGTGCGTCCATCCTTACTCTCTTCATGTTCCCTGGGAGATAGATGTTATCGTTCCCATTGTAGAGATGAGAAAGCTGAGGCTCCGCTGTAAATGGTGGGTCAGGGTGATCCAGGAAGACTTAAAGGAGAGGCATTCGGGGAATGACTGACTGAATCAGGTGGGGAAGACCCCACCTCTCTTATGCAGAAGGGAGCCAAGTACCGTGAGGCAGTATTGTAGCAACCATATCAAGAATTCTGTAGGAGAGCACCTCTTGGCAACAGCCGAATCCAGTGCAGAATGGAAGGTTTTGTGCCACTTCCAAGTCCGAGTGGTTTTTTTACTTTTATGGTAGCGTGCACGAAGAGCAAATCAGAAAGATCATGATGTGTCAGGTTAGTCATGTGGGGCCTTCCCTGCATTCTAATCAGAAGCCCCCTACTTTTCCCCTTTACTTCTGGAACCCAACCATTTATCAGTGCTCCTACTCTCAGAGTCATTAGATTAGACACTCTACAGATTCTGTCTGCTGAGCAAGAACACATCATGATCCTTCTAAAGTGCAGGTTCTCGAAGAGAAATGGGAACCAGACTGAGGGGATCTCAGTGTGTCTTAGACTATACTGCGTTTTTGACAAGTCGCAGGGTAAGTGACTGTTCCTGTCAGAACACTTGGCTGTTTGCGTTCTGTGTGTAAATGACATTAATTTGGCTGTTACATCCCATTGGTAACTAATATGGTATTATTACATTGGTACTAATGGGGTTTTAACATTGCCTGCCATTCTCTGAGGAATATTCTGGAGATTCCCTTAGAGGAGCAGACAACTTAAGTCCTATTACAAGCCAGGTAATTCAATTCCCCCTGCTTGCTTCTTAATACTGCTTCAATTGGATTCAAGATTGTAGTCCTGGCCGGCGTGATTTCCCTTCAAAGGTCTAGCCAAGAGAACCCAGTCACCCCTCACCGAGAGGATAGCCGGAAAATAGTGGGCAGTTCTATTTTATTTCCTTAAAAAGAAATTTGTTTGAGATTTCCCTGATATGTCCAAGTTTTTGATGAATCACACCATTATGGAGGAACATGGACAAGACGCCCAGGACGGAGACACGGGGATCCTGAGAAAGGCTGGCAAGCCGGATGTGATTACAGCTGCTAGTTCAGTCTGACCCCCGGGGCCAGCACTAACAGCATGCCCCCTGGATCTCTTACCACCTCTGCAGCTCCACGTGTGGGGTTGTGAGCCACATCCGAGTTCGGACTAACAGGCGGGTTCCTGCCCTCTCTGTACTTTGCCTCTGGTAGGCCCCACAAGCCTGGTGTTGAGGAGTGAGTGCATGATTGCAACCAGAAGGCCTGGGCCGGCCTCCTGGTTCTGGTTCTTGTCACCTCTATAACCTAAGGCTGCTCATCACTCATCACTTCCTTCAGCTGGAAAATGGGCGTGCTGGCGACTCCTCCTTAGTGGCTGTTTTGAGAACCAGTGGATTTATTTCTGTGGAAGCATTTCTTAGCGGCAATCACAGCACATGCATTATTTTTTTAGGATTGTACTCTAACAAAACCCAAGAAGACAAGGGTTTCACGCCCATTATCGTCCCGCAACGTCCATGCACGTTTGGGAGGCAAGCCGCAGTCAAGAACCAGCGGCTGGCAGGGTATCTGGCCGTGGACTGTGATCACTTGCCTTTTCCCGTCCTCTCTCTTTCCTAAGGATTCAAAACATTGTGCCTTGGAAGAGCCAGACAGTATTCGAACAGCCAAAGCAATCATTGTATCTCAGACCTTATGAAACTCCTCCAGTGGTATCTAATGGCCGGCCTGCCAGACCCCCGCTTCCCGCTCCTGGCCCTGGGTGACCAGGTGCCAGGGGTCACTTCGTCACTTTGCAGATGGGAACGGAGAGGCAAAGGCAGGGGAAGGAACCTCCTTCCTAGTCTCCCTCGGAATCAGGAATGGAGCTAGGTGTAGACCTCTTTCCCCTTAAGTCTCTGACTCAGTGCTTTCTTATGCCTCCTATCCGTTCTGGTGACTTCTCTAGCATCCCTCCACATGCTTTCTCCTTCGGCCTGAAGAAGAGAGACAGGGGGGGCTTACATGCACACTGGCTGGAGGACACAGACATTCAACTAAGCTTGGAGCTGTGCTTGTGACTTTGTTTCTTCTTCGCCTTGATCACTTTTCCCTGTCTTTCCAGGACTACAGCATGAAGGAATTTTCCGGGTGTCGGGATCCCAGGTGGAAGTGAATGACATCAAAAACGCCTTTGAGAGAGGTAAGGAAACAGGCTTGAAGATCAGACCAAATGCGTGCCAGCCTCCTGGGATATTGGCTGCACCCATTCCCACCCCCCCCAAGAGGTACCCAGAGGTTAGCAAGCGACCTCTTCAGCCCAATACCTGCTTCCTTGTAGACAGTCCTCCCCAAGTCCTCCTCAGCCCCATGCACCCTGCCTCTCTCCTGCGGATGATCTGCCGAAACCCAAGAAGTTAACTATGATATCTGGGCGGTTTATGACTTCATCCAGAACCCTTGGTGGCAGTTAATATCAAGGCTAATGCGCCTGTTCATCGTAGCCCATTTATTAGCTTGTGGGCTATTAAGGTAATGGGCAAGCTTTGGCAATTTCCGTCACTGTAATGGATATATATAGTTTCAATTTGAGGTTGGTCCTATCATTAAATCTAATTACATCTGATATGAAATTTTCCATAGGGAGCCCCAGCGTGATTGTTCTCCTGTAAGTAGGTGTCCTTTGTTGCGAGCCAGGAACAGTGAGAGCCAGTCAGGAGGGAGAGCCTCCTTGGCCTCATTTTCCTCCCCCAGAGGCTCAGTCCCAGCCTGGCTTCATGATTCTTGTGAGAGGGCCAGTTGCAGTGTCCCGTCCCGGCCCATAGGGAATGTACCTGAGCTGGTCTGACAGAAGCGAATTTATCCTATTGGACCCTTGTGCCCAACTCATGGTCGCCATGCTGGGCGGAGAGCTGATGGACTCTGATGAGGACTCGGACAGGTCACCCGTTCCCCACCATTCCTGCTTCGTCCCGTGTGTTTTTACCTTTCTCACTCTCTCTTTCCTTTTTGGGGGGGCTGCTTATCCTCAGGAGAGGACCCCCTGGCTGGGGACCAGAATGACCATGACATGGACTCCATTGCTGGCGTCCTGAAGCTTTACTTCCGGGGGCTGGAACATCCTCTCTTCCCCAAGGACATCTTCCATGACCTGATGGCCTGCGTCAGTAAGTACATCCTGGCCTCAGACTGGCTTCTGGGCAAGAGCACCTTGTTGTGACAGATAAGAAATGTCCACGGGGCCTTTTTTTCCCATAAGCTTTTCAATAATGTTTTTCTTTTTCCTTTTCTTCAGTGAAGTTTTTCTTCCTCGTCCTCAGTCCTTCATCCCTGGTGGGGAGGGAAGAAAGATGACTTTTCAGTAAGAGTCTAGGACCACAAGTCAGAACTCCTGGGTTTTTCTTTCTGATTGGCCTTAAACTCCTTGCTTTGCTGAGCTTTATTTTCTTCAGTAAAATATATTTCTATTCATATATAAGACACAGTCCTTTTCAGTTATTGGAAGCTCATACATTAGTGCCTGTGCTTTTTATGCTATAAAGGGGAAATATTTTCTGCTTGTTGCTTATTTTTATAATTAAGATTAGAATGAATCTTTTTTTTATAAGATTGATTGACTGATTTTAAGTGGGGGGGGCAGAGGGAGAGGGAGAGACAGGATCTTAAGCAGGCTCCACACCCAGCATGGAGCCCACTGCGGGGCTCTGAGGAGACGCAGCGACCCATGACCCTGAGATCAAGATCTGAGCCAAAATCAAGAGTCAGATACTGAACCAGCTGAGCCAGCCAGGTGCCCCTGCTTGTTGCTTTAAACATGGTGTGGTGGGCGCCTAGGTGGCTCAGTTGGTTAAGCGACTGCCTTCAGCTCAGGTCATGATCCTGGAGTCCCGGGATCGAGTCCCACATCAGGCTCCCTGCTCAGCAGGGAGTCTGCTTCTCCCTCTAACCCTCCTCCCTCTCATGCTCTCTGTCTCTCATTCTCTCTCTCGCAAATAAATAAAATTTTAAAAAAAAATGAAAAAATAAACATGGTGTGGCTTACCTCCTAGATGTGTTAGTATGTGTTCTTTTAGGAATAAAAGCCCTCTGAACATTTAAATGTAGCAATATGATGTTTTCCTAGAAAGAGATATAGTCTCTACTTTATCCTTAGAGGTTCCTGCCTCTTACTCTCAAATTTGGGACTTGAAAAGCTATTCTTACCCATTTAGTTTAGCTTATTATCCAGAAACATCCTCTCTTTTGTTTTCCATGGAAAAAAATGCATAGAAATTTAGATTAATACCAGGTCATCCTGGAAGTGGACTCCACTAGAATGATGGCTCCAGAGGCTGGAGAAGGCAGTGCCTTTGAAATGGGAGAAGAGTCTTCTTCCTGGATGCACCAGGGTGTTCATGGCCCCCAAGTCTCCGGTTGGACTCATTGTATGCCCTGCACATTGTCCCTCTCTGCTCCAGGGCATTCAGTAAGCTCTCTTATTTTATTTGTTGACCCACTATTTGTGGAAGCCTAGTGGAAATCAGTTCTGTGCCTATTAAATTTAGGCCCTCCCACCTGTCTTCACGTCTTGTTCTAGGACTGAGCTTAGGTAGATGTCTTCAGTGGGCTGGGGCTACCAAGACAGTTCAAGACACCTTGGCTGCCCAGTTCTCTCCTTGAGATGTGCTCCTAACCCACTGCTTTCCACTTCTTTCTCATAGAAAGGCACTCATAGAAAATGACAATATCCACATGGCACACTAGTGGGGAGGCTGGCCATGATGGAGGTCTGTGATTGGTCTGTCCACAGCACAAGAGACAGGAAACCTCGCGTCTTCTTCCCAGATATCACGACTTATGCGGGGATCTACCATCTCTTGCCTCTGGCCACGTTCTGCCCAACCCCACTGCAGATAAGAGAGGGGGAAAGATAAGCCAGACCTGTCCAGAGGATGAGGAGATGCATGTGTAGAGCGAGCAGGACAGGAGCTACACAGCCTGTCTCCCTCCCCACACATGGATCCTCCAAGGCTGGATGTCGAGCCTGCAGTCCTAGCAGGTTTCGGGACCGTTCCTCTGTGGTTGTTGTAGTAAGAGAGCGGTAGGTGCTTGGAGAACATCCCCAACCCCTTCTGAGCCCAAGGAGCGTATGCCTCCAGTCGGGCGTCAGGAAGCGTCTGCAGCCCAGCAGGTGCCCTGCGGCAGCAGTGCCGCCCCGAGGAGCCACGGGGACGGAGCCCCCTACACGACACACCAGTATCTGTGTAGCCCCTGCTGGTAGTCAGGGCCCTCACACCATTGCTCCTTGGGATCTCAGTTGCGATGGACGATAACGCATGGCTTTCTTCTTTCAGCAATGGACAACCTGCAGGAGAGAGCTCTGCACATCCGGAAAGTTCTCCTGGTCCTGCCCAAAACCACTCTGATTATCATGAGATACCTCTTTGCCTTCCTCAATCAGTGAGTAGACTTCCCAGTGAGCAGTGGATCAGGCCTGGGCTTCGGCCCCTGGAAGCTTACCCGTAGAGCCGTGTCAGTTCATCGAGCCCCGTGAAATCTGTGGAGCGGCGACAGTGCGGGGCACAGTTGTAGGCTGTGAGAATACATTGCGAAACAAGAGACAAAAGCCCTAATACCGTTTAACTCACATTCCAGGCTAGGAGACAGACAGTTAACAGATATGTCAGGCGGGAATAAGTGCTTAGGTGAAGACTAAGGAAGTGTAAGCTAAGAGCCAGAGTGCGGGGGGCCCGAATGGGGGCAGGGGTGAAAGAGGGAGAGCTGCTAGAGAGGGGTGGTCAGCAAAGGCCTCTCTGAGGAGACGCAGCGACCTAAATGGAGTGACAGAAGGAGCCACAAGCGATGTTCACGGCCATCAAGCCCCGAGAGTCATGGTAATAATGGGTTTGGATTTGGGAAGCCACTGGAAGCTTTTAAGCAGAAGAGTGGTAAGATCTGATCTATATGTATTCTTGGAAGCCCGCCGACAGCTTTGAGGAGAAGTTATCGGGGGCTATGAAGAGAAGCAGGGACACCATGCAGAGGTTACTGTGAGGTCTCAGCCACGGGCACTGGGGGCTTAGGGTGGTGGGGGGTGGGTCATGAGGAAGGGCAGTGCGGTGAGGTCGGGTTTGGGGTCCATTTAGAGCACAGCATTGACAGGACGTCCTGATGGGGAGGATGTAGAGTATGAGGAAAGAGAGAAGTTCGAAATGTTGGGCATGAGCAACAGGGAACCAGTGACTCCATAATGGAGTTGGGGAAGACGAGGTGTAGAGGACAGAATCAAGACAAGGCACCAACTTGGCCATGTTAATGTGAGGTGCCCATTAGGCCTCCAAGGGGAGATTCTAAGTGGGCAGTGGGACATAGGAATCTGACACTCGGGAGAAACCCAGGGTAGAGATACGAGTCTGGAGTCACCATGTACTGACTGATGTTTTCGCTGGTCACCCAGGGAGTGAGGGTAGCTAGAAGAGAGGTCTGAGGGCCAGAGGGGCCCTGGGCTTGGATGGGGCGTGGCTTCCTGTCCAAGCAGTGTGTCCTTGCCGAGGGCAGGCTTTAGGTCCCCACGGGGCAGCGAGGCAACAAGCAAGGACATGTGGTGCTTGCCCTGTGGGCCCCTCTGTCTTCATGTTGCTTCCTCTGACATGGCTCCCTCAACAACCTAAAGCAAAGGCTATAAATGGGCAACGGGAGGGCCAGATAAGGCGCATAGATGTATTTCTTTTCAGTCTGCTGTGTCTTGAAAACATTGAAACATTTAAATATTAGGGGATTTTACTTAAAAATAGCTAGATTTCTAGCTTCTCTTGAAAACACTGTTGGATCTGGCAGTAATGGACGCACATCCTGCAAGGAGGCAGTTCTGTGTGGAGTAAGGGCTTCTGCCAGGTGAGGCAGGCCCCCCCACACTCCCTATACCGAGGCTGAATTCGGTTGCCATTTGTCATCACTCTTGCTTCATGGGTTTTCCTCTCGTGGAGAATCATTTGTCTAGATCCATGAATCTATCAAAAGAGAAAACAAAAATTAGACCAAGGAGTGAGGGTCTTTTAGCACAAATTTCTTCATCTTCCTGGTCAGTTTGGTCTTTGTTTCAAAGGAAAACAAACTTGGTGGCCATCTCGTGAGCTTCGGCTTGCTTAGAAGTTCACGGTCAGCCTAGCTCTCTAGGCATCTAGGTTAGCAGCTCTGCCGGAGACCTTGCCGGGGCACCCACATCATCCTTCAGCCTTCCTGCCGGCCGTGCAGAGCAATGGAGGGTCCTGGCTCTGCAGCCTGCCTCCTCCACACGGCTGTGTCTGCACCTTCCATTAGCCGAGCCCTGACTCGGCACCACCACTGCCCGAGTTCAGAACCCCTCGTGACTCACAGAGGGTGTTCACATGCTGTGCATTTCAGGCTGACGGAAACGGAAACTCTGTACTGACTCTTGAGCTGGTAACAGCCCCTTTCTAGCATCTACTGCATTAACTACCTATTGCTGTGTAACAAATTACCCGAGAACCTAGCAACTTAAAACAAAAAGCATTAATTCTTATGGCACAGTTTCTGTGGGTCAGGAATCCCCAGTGTAGGTGCAGTGTTGGCAGGGGGCCTCTGGCTCTAGCTCTCTTGAGGTTGCAGTGAGGGTGTTGGGGGCAGGGCCGTAGTCTCTCCTAATGGCTCCACTAGGGGAGGGTCCGCTATCGAAGCTCACCTGTGTGGTGTTGGCAGGATTCAGTTCCTCGCAGGTTGTTGGACTGAGGACCTTCCTCGCTGGCTAACTGTTGGCCAGAGGCCTTCATCAGTTCTTCACCATGTGGGCCTCACCATAGAGCTATTCACAACATGGCAACTGGCTCCCTCCAAGCATGTGAGTGAGAGAACACCCAAGACAGAAAGCTCAGTCATTGGTAACCTAATCTCAGAAGTGACATCCCATGCCTTCTGCCGTTTTCCATTCACTAGAAATGAGTCACTAAATCTAGCCCACACTCAAAGGGAGAAAATTACACCAGGGTGTGAAAACCAGTAGGCAGGGACCATGGGGTTCATTTTAGAGGCTGCTTACCACAGCCTGTGTGCTACCCAGCGACTTTTTGTCCCCCAACAAAGTGTTGGTAGCTCCCGCTCACTGCAGCTGACTCTGCTCTTTGCCTTTTGAAACCTGCTTTCTTCAGATGTCAAACAATATAGTATAAAAAGCTCTTGCTAGTCAAGTAAGGTCCACAGACCATCATCTGGGAGATGGTTAGAAATACGGAATCTCAGCCCCTCCCCTTTCAAAGACCTATGAATCTGAGTCTGTATTTTAACAAGGTCCCCTGGTCAGTCACATGCTCATGAAAGTCCAAGAAGCACTGCTGTAGGTCCTCAAACAAACGCTGCTCCGCCATCTGAATGAGAGAGTGAACAGGTGGTGCTTTTCTCCCGATTAAGGTGCTCCGATGTCCCCAGAAAAGCTGACTCTTCCTCGAAATCTCACCCATCTCCAGGTGCCTCCTCGTTTGGAAAGATTGTGTCTGGGCAGTTCTTCTGACTTTCACAAGGAGCGTTTTGGCTTCTACACACAGATGGACAAGGAGTTGTCTTGATTGGGTTGGGTTGTCTTGGAGAGCCACAGCTGCTCACGTGCTTATTTGTTCCCTTATTTAACACATATTTATTAAGCATCTACTGTGGGCCAGGCCCTGCTCTAGGTGCTGGCCATCTAAGAAGTCACCAAACAGCCCAGGTGTCCCATGGAGTCCCTTTGGAGTTTATGTTCTGTTGGAAGAAGACCAAACTAACGAGGACGCATATCCCGTGTGTCGGAGGAAAAGCGCTCTAGAGAAAAATAAAGTGGGTCAGGGCGAGAGTTTGCTCTTTAAGATACAGTGGTCTGCAGACACTTCACTGAGCAGGGGACCGTGGGCTGTGAGGTAGGAGGAGGACCTAGAGAGAATGGCGTCCCAGAAGCCACACAGAGACGTGTTTGGAAGAGGGAGTGATACCAGAGGTAAAGGGGGTGACAGGCCAGCCGAGAAAAGGACTCAGGATTGCGTTAGCTGCAGGGAGAGCACTGGTGACCCTGAGGAGTGTTGTCCTGATGGAGTGGAAGGGGCCAGACCCTGATGGCGTCCGTTCAGGAGAGAAGGGGAGCCGCTGATGGCTAAACAACGTGTGGTAGGTCCATACGGGGGGAGGGGGTCGTGTTCAGCCGTGAAAATGAATGAGGTGCGGAGGCATCTACAGCGTGGAGGCACCTGGAAAACATCCTGCTGGAGGAAAGAAGCCAGTCACAGAAGACCACGTGGTGTAGGAGCCCATTTATTTGCAGTGTCTGGAACAGGCTCCTGAAGGAGCCATGTAGCCAGGAGCTGGGGGGAGGGGAGGATGGCGGGGGTGGGGGGTGTGACTGCTAATGGACATGGTTTCCTTTCGGGTGATGAAAATGTCCTGGAACTAGACGGTGGTGATGGTTGCACAACATTGTGAATATGCTAAATGGCGCTGAATTGTGCACTTCAAAATGGTGAAAATGGTCAGTTTTATGGTGTGTAGATTTTAGCACAGTAAAGAGTGGGAGGGGGCAAGAGAAGGTCTATGCATCTGCTCAGGCTGCCGTAGCGAAGTACCACAGAGTAGGTGACTTCAACAACAGAAATTCATTTTCTTGTGGTTCGGGAGTCTAGACGTCCAAGATTAAGGTGCGGGCAGGGTCGGTTTCTGGTGAGGAGTCTCTTTTTGGCTTGTAGATGGCCGTCTTCCCTCTGCGTCCTCCCGTGGCTTTCCTCAGTGCACACGCAGGGAGAGCTCTGGGGTCTCTTCCTCTTCCTTATAAGGACAGTAGTCCTATCGGATTCGGCCCTCACCCTCCCGCGTAGGATCCCATTTAACCTTAATTATCTCCTTAAAGGTCCTTTCTCCAAATACAGTCACATGGGAGGGGGGTGGGTAGGGCGTCAACATAGGAATTTGGGGAGAGGGGCACAATTCAGTCCATAACAGAGGGCTGGAGATGAATCGGAGAATCAGAAACATCGGGGATAGACAACGCCCAAATAGTTTTATTGTGAAGAGGAGGAGAGAAATGGGACAGTAATATGGTACAGATATGGGGTTAAGAGGGAATTCTTTTCCAGGGGGCCAGTATTACTGCATGTTTGTATGCTGGTGGGGACCACGACCCACTGGAGAGGCAACACTAAAGACCCAAGGGCAATTGCTGGACGGATATCCTTGCTGGAGGGAGAGGATGGAGTTCACTGCCAGGGAAGGAAGGCAGAACATGAGGGCACAGAGGCAAGTCCCTTATTAGATGCAGGGAGCACGAGACAGCCAACCCATGTTGTTATAGGTGAGAGAGTGACAAGAGGAGTGATGGGATGCCTTTGAAGAACCATCAGAAAAAAACAGCCAGAATAACGTTAGACTTCTTATCTCTTAGAGAGCCTTTTGGGGAAGTCGGGGAAGGCTGTTAAATCATGGATTTAGAGAGGGAAATTGTAGTGTCTCCCATTGGAAAAGCTTTTAAAGGCCTGATGGATTCTCAGCCCCATGATTTGCCTGGGGCCGTGGTGAAGAATACAATTTCTCTTCATCCCTTCCAAACCTAAAATCAACCTGATGCATTAATATCTTACCCATAGTCTGTTGGTTGTTGCCAAATCAAACCCCTGGGGCCTGTGAAGCTGAAGGTTTTTAAGTGAAATGTCATGTATTTAAAACAGTCTGTCCGAAGCGTTGTGTTCTCCCTGAGGAGCTAAGGTTCCGATTTTGGGATCTAGAGTCCTCAGCTTGATGATGTCTGTCAGGAGAAGAAGGTGGCTAGACTTCTATAAATCACTTGCTGGCAAATGTTGACAGACCTGCTTCCCTTTCCCTGACTAGATTCGAGGGTCCTGTATAGAGAAGCAATTCGGATATTATAATTACAGAAAATACGGATTGAGTACCACCTGCGTGCCAGGCGCAGTGTGCAGTGCGTTGCATATAATACTTCATTCAAGCTTTATAGCAGCCCCATGAAGGAGGTACATTTTTTTATAGGGAAGAGACTTCGAAACCAGAATACTCCCCTGGAACTGGTACATGATGGGGCCAGGACTCAAAACCAGGTCTAATTGACTCTAAAATTCTTGGGATGTTTTGTTTTTCTTTGTCAATTTAATCAAAGAGACAAATGTGCATCATTAAAAGGTAGAAAGTCCAGAAAAGTACATGATAAAAAACAAGTTTCCCACCTCAATCCTGATTTTCTCATTCCTCCCCAAAGCCTGTGTTCCCAATCACTATACCGAACCTTGTTAAGACACGCAAAAGATGAGTTTGAATCCATTAGAAGAATTCACTAATATTATGGATAGAAGCTCTAGAAATATAGTACAGTTCTTAGAAGAGATGGCATTATGCAAGTCGACATCAAAAAAATTTTAAAGAGGGACCTGGTACCAGTGTTTTCCATTTTAGGTTTTTTTCTTTAAATAAAAATCCAGTATTTGAGTTCTTAGACTAGGCACAGACTTCAGGGCCTTCATGGATTATTAGCACCATTATATTGTATATGAAATGACATGCATCTGTATGTGTACATGTATGAATTTTTCGGGGAGAGAATCTCTAGTTTTTGTCAAATTCTTGAAGGAGGCTGTGACCGCCAAATAGTTAAGAACCATGGCTTTAACCCCTCAACCTACATGTTCCCATTGTACATTGGAAGAGAGAGAGGACCTTGGTTTATATTTTAATGGGAGTAAGAAATGGAACTGGCCCATGAGACCCCAGTCCACGAAGATGTGTCCTCAAGCCCCTGGTCATTGTAGCCACCTATGAATCAAACAGCCCTTCCCTTAGGAGGCTTGACAAGGTGACTCGTCTCTCACGGGCCTTCGAGTGGGACTCTCAGGGCTAGACTTCGTTTCCGTCTGACGGTCAGGCTTCCCAGAAATGACTGGTTTTGTTCCATGTTACCAAATGTCGTCAGATCGCACTGAAGAAAGGGCCTTCCTCCTCCTTGTCCCTGTTGAGGTTACCAGGGTAATTACCTCTCCTGTCTCCAGTGTTTGTTTGACCAAGAAGTAGACTTGGAAACTTCTCCCAGTCTTTTCTCAATCTCATCTCTCTTTTAACTAGGAGCCAGGGGAGGATTATAAAATTCAAACTTTAAGACCTGTGAAGCAGTCCAGCCACTGAGAACCATAACCTCACCCATTGCTGGCCTCCCTGCGTTTGACTAGGTCCTCAAGAAGAGTGATTCTCAACCGTACAGTTTTCTCCCCGTGACAGCTGTTCACATTCTTTGTACTGCGTCTCCAGGGTGGACAGGGACGTGTGTGAATCTGCAGTAGAGGAGAGAACCACTGGGTTAGAGAGAGACCAGCTTGGTAATTTGAGTCTGGGTGCGGGATACACTAGAAATGAACTCTGTCCAGTTCTGAAGAATACCTACTCAGATGAACACAGCTGAGTCTCAGGCCTCTGGTTCAGCATCAGAGGGCTTTGGTTTCTCCTCAGATCTGTCACAGTCAGGTGCTGGGGACCGCCTGCTGATGCCCATGATGGGGGCAGAACTCCTTAGCAGAGCTCCCAGCTCTCCAACCTGGGGCTGGGGGCTGGGGGTGTACATCCAGAGCTGGCCGAGCCTTCAGCCTGGACAAACAGACCAGTGGGGGCTAATGAGGCCCAGTGGCTCACTGAAAGGCTTGGGTCCTTGGCCAAGGTTGGAGGCGTGGCCAGAGCAGCTGCTGCCTAAAAAGGGGGAGCTCCCAGGATAAATACCCAATAGCAAAGTCAGACTGCATCCAGAGGAAGCCTGAGCAGAAACTGAGCAGCATGCTGACCTTTTCCTGAATAAATCTTGATTGTAATAATAGAGGACATTATGAAAATGAAAAACAATTACACTAGCTGTTCCAGAAAGAAATTCACTTGCTTGATGGAATACAGAAGCTAATCGGTTGGCAATTTTTTTTAATAAGTCTAGAGCTTGGAATGGAATATCCCTAGTAATTTGATTATTTTGCTCTGCAAGAAGGCACACGGCAGAATGCCTGTGTCTTCTGACCATATCGTCCTGAGGGCAGCCCGAGGGCCTCCATCTGCTCTGGCAGCTTGGTGGGTTGGTGTGGGGGAGCTGTCTCAGCTCTGTGGACTGGGGTGTTCTTGCAGCAGGGGAGATTTGGCGGAGAGGGTGTGGAGCGGGGCTGGTGATGGGGCGACAGGTAGGATTTGAACGAGGAACTGGTGAGAGAGGAGGGGTGAGACGTGCGAGGAGGTGGCTCCTGAATGACCGTCCTGGTGGTCATTGTCTTCTCCCCCCCGGACTTTATAGAAGGGCTCCGATGCCCAGAAGAGCAGGTGGCAATTTGCGGAGCTTCTGCTCTTGCTCTTGGCAGCGGCTGTTTTCTGGGCGTTCATGCGAGTGCTTTCCAGCTTGCCCCCTTCCCTCTCCTCCAGTTTGTCACAGTTCAGTGAAGAGAACATGATGGACCCCTACAACCTCGCCATCTGCTTCGGGCCCTCCCTGATGTCGGTGCCTGAGGGCCACGACCAGGTGTCCTGCCAAGCCCACGTGAACGAGCTGATCAAAACCACCATCATCCAGCATGAGAACATCTTCCCAACCCCCAGGGAGCTGGAGGGCCCCGTCTACAGCAGAGGAGGAAGCACGGAGGACTACTGGTAGGGGGCTCTGGGCTGGAGGTGGGGGTTGTTCCGGTGCACATTGGGTGTGGGGGCCAGATGGCCAAGCGAGACCCAAGGGAGAGAGAGACCCAGACCCTCTCAGCCTCCCACTCCCAGGCACTTGAAGCTGCCAGGATCTGGGGATGGTGCAGGCAGGGCCCTGCCTCAACCCGGCCTGTGGAGTAAGTGCCACTTCGGGCCACCTCCCTATTTTTTTAGGAGTTCTTAGTGGTGAGGAACCGTTCTGGAAAATAATGACAACAATAATAGGAATGTTAATAATCTCCAGGAAGGGAAAATTTGTAAAGTTGCATTTAGAACAGCTGTTCATCAGTCAACAGTGTCTCTCAGGCTCCTGCTCTGGGCCGTGCATTGTGAGAGACACAGTCCTGGGTCCCAGAAAGAAGATTTTCTTTCTTATTGCGAAGAGTTTAGATATGAGGCATAATTCCCTCACTGTGAGTTTGTACAATGATAATTTAGAATGATCGCAGAAATTTGTGGAGAGAAAAAGGGGTAAGCTCCGTTTTTTGGCAGGTTAGGCGTACTTCCACCCGAAAGCGAGATTCAGTTCTGTGGGGCAAGATTTTTCATGACCTAGCCTGGGAGCAGAGATTAAAAGGAATCCCTAGGGCACATCTTTACTAGACCCTTCTGTTAGACAATTAACAAATTACTATTTCCATATTACAGATACAGTCACTGTAACCTAGAGAGGCCAGTGACAATCTTTCAGGCCACCTTAGTGGTGGGGATTCCAACCTTGACGTGCCTTAGTACAGGACGCCATCCAGGACCCCACACTAGACCCCAGGGTACCACTTACAGTGTCATTTTCCCATCAAACACAAAAGCAACTACCTCTCTCTTTTGCTCCCTAACGTCCCTTACCTCCTTCCCCACCCCCTTCATCTTCCCCATCAAATGGCGCTTCAGCCTGGGCTGAAAGCATAAGCCAGCCCAAATCGGATTCCATCTGAACTCAACATCTGGAACCAATTCAGCAGCCCCATTACTATCCACTGAAGTAGGGGAGGACAGGGGAGGCTGTTTACTTAATTAGAGGCCAGTGAGTCCATGCTTCTCCCTGATCACCACAGAAGGAACCTCCTGCCTGACGAGTGAAGAGAGTGATATTCATGTGTCTGTGAATATAAAAATACCACTGACACTCCTGGGTTTGGTCTTGTCTGCTGTCCCGCAGATGCCAGCATCTGGGTCAGAGCTGGAGAAGCCTACAGTTGCCAGCTCCGAGAGAAAGCTTTTTGTCACTGACAGATGGTTGGTGGGGACAGGGGAGGTTGTTCAGGTCTCAGCCTATGAGCTGATGAGCTCCAGGGAGCTGTCCTTGTGCATGTGACTTGGAGGGTCGGTTTCTCTCTCACATGAGGGTTGAAAAGCTGTGGAAAGAGTGTTCCCAGTGCCTGCTTTATCTTCCTTCCGAAGTGCGCCCTCACTTCTCAAATATCTCTGGACCAGTCCCAGGACACAGAGCCCTCCACAGTCCTGGTCCCCCAGTCCCAGCCCAGGGGAGCAGACAGTCACCGCAGGGCTGGCTCACAGGGGGCACCTTCTGCCAGTTCTCTCCAGAGCAACCCCCCCGCCCCCACCCCCACTGTTAGCTGTGCATCCGACATTTATTAGCAGCCTCTGGAAAACCCACAAGATTAGTTAGGGAATGTTACTACCGCAGACTGGGTGGGAGGCCAGAAGCAGCCGAGGAGCAAGAGGAGGTGACCCTGGGGAAGAAGGACCATCTGACCACTGGACTCACACCCACTCAGAAGGCTCCCAGCCGCTCTTCTTCTTTGGGAGGGGAAAGAAGTGCCAGCGAAGCGAGCTAAGATGGATGTAGGAGTTGGGCGGGGGGTGGCAGAAGGGGTGCTAGGGCCCGAGAATCCTGGAGAATGGCCAGGAGACCAGAAGAGCCAGGGAGAGGGGGCTCCTGGCCGCTTGGCCTCGCCGCAGCTGTGAAGAGGAGAGGCCAGGCCCACGTTGCCACGTGTTGCCAGCCCTACAGCTAGGACCCAGTTCCCTAGGACTGCCCGCTGTTTGGCCTGCGGGGCCTCCTCAGACCACAGGTGTTGGCGGCCTTGCCGTGTGGCCGACGTGTGGGTGTGGAAGCGAGCGTAGAATTCTAGTGCTCCCAGGGGCCTTAAAAATGCATCATCTCACCTTTATGTTAGAGCAGTGGTTTTCCAAGTGGAGTCTCTGGACCACCGACACCTATGTTATGTAGGGCTGGCTGGGAATACAGACATTCTAGCTCCGCCTGGCCCTCGAGACTTAGAAACTCTAGGAGTGGGGCAGTCCACTTTTAACAAGCCGTCCAGGACTCTCTGACGTTGGAGAATTGCTGCCTTCCTGGATGGCCACATAACTATACTTGCAACTCTGGAGGAAACTGAGCCTTTGCCCTGTGCGCCCTTGGGGCCCTGAGGGCTTCTAGAGTGTCATGAAACTCATCAGCGTTTTAGGCCCTGTAAAAGTGAAAAATTGTGCCCACATTTTTTGGTAAGGAGGAATCCCTACTCATGTTCTCCCAGAAAGTTCTCTGGGTTCTGGAGAGCCTCCTTGGAACTGACTTCTGAACTGGTCCCCTGGCCTTTGAGGAACTTTCTAGAGTGAAAGACCTGTCCCAAGGGGAGGGAGAAGCTATAGGCTCAAAGGTAGGAACCGTGAGGCCAGGTGGTGGATAGAGGAGGTGGTAATGCTTCCATAGAATTGCCTGGAAAGGCTCCCTTGTTACTACCAACTGCCAGAGGAAGAAACTTTAGCAATGAACAGGGGGTTAGAACTTCCTGGTGCCCATCCCCATCTACTCTGATGTCCATAAGCCAGGAAACCAGGAGTAGAAACGACTTTCCTAGTAACTTCCCCGGCCATTCTCATTTCTCAGCCCTGGATGATTTTAGACTCAGTGAACTGTTGAAGAACTTGACCAGCTTCCATGCCCTGTCCTCTCGAAGAGTCCAGCCCACAGCAGACTCTTCTCCCTCTGACTCACCTCCCACTCTCTCACCCATACAAGACCAAAGCACAAAGCCTACAGACATAAGCAAAACGAGAAAGAAGGAGAGGAAGACCAGTTACTAACCACTCCGTCGTGCCTCAGTGACTCTTCATGCGACGCTATGATGTTATAGCACTAGCCTCAATTCGTCAGTAGGTGGCTGAGGCTCAAAGAGATTCAGTCCCTTGCCCAGGGTCACACAGCTCCCAAGTGTCAGAGCTGGTTTTCAGGTCCTGTTGTGTCCCAGGCAAAAGCCTAGTGTTTTCTTCCATGTGTTCCCTCAGGGGCTAGTTCACCTAGAGAATCAGCCCTTGAGGAGTTGAGTTGTTCTGTATTTTCAAAAAGACTTATTTTGTAAATTCGAAAGGGGTTCCCTTTGTCTCAGGATATTCTAAGTCCCAGGCAGTCTCAAACAGTTTCTGCAGCAGGGACTGGACTGGAGAACCCTGGGAGGCTTGTTTCATCATCACTGTGGTGAGCAGTCAGGCTGTAGAGAGTGTGAGGCAGCTTCCGTGCCCTTGCTCCAGGGAAGCTGCGTGAAGAAGACAAGAATTTGGTCAGCGAGGGCTGAGGTCCCCATGACTCTTCTATTGCAGTGACAGCCCTCATGGAGAGACTACCTCGGCTGAGGACTCAACCCAGGACGTGACCACAGAGCACCACACGAGCGATGATGGTATGGGGCCCTGCTTCCACGGCAGTGGGGCCAGGGGCGGGGGGTGGGGGGGTGAAGTGGAAGGAAGGGATTATATAACCTGCGCTCCCCGTGCTCCTTCCTGCTAAGCAGCCCCCTGAAGACAGGCAGGGGGCTCTCCTGTCTCTGGTTTTCATTCCTTCCCTTTCTTGGAGAGACAGCCCACCCTCTCAACTAGAACGGTCTCTATGTAAACCAGAGATGGAGAGCTAGACCTTTCAGAGCCTTTAAAGCTTCTCGCTCCAACTCCCTATCCCTCGCCTGCGTGATGTTGGTCCCCTGTCACAGCCTAGACTCCTGCCAGGTAGCTGGAGACCAAAATCAAGGAGAGCTCATTTGAAAAAGCTGTTAGCCTGGGGAACAGAAAAGCTGGGTGCCAAGAACCCAACAGAAGCAAGCCAGAGGGGAGTGGGACTCAGGATGCAGAAACCACACGCTTTCACGCCTGCCGACTGGAAGGATTGACCCTTTCCAAAGTACAGACATGCTAGCGCTGTGCAGCCTGGCGGGGGTGCGTCGAGAGGTGGAATGCGCAGCTGTCACCGCGGGCCCCTCGGCAGCGCCCATGATTTATTAGGCTCTGTCCAGCCAGCACGCTTCCCGTCCTTCCAACAGTTCCACACCTCCATTTCTGGACCACTTGAGCTCTTGGAAGACTCAGCAGCTGACAAGGGGCCTCAGAATTTTCGGGGCATGAGAACAAAATGGCACAGTCTGCGGAGCTTTCCCTGCTTTCTGCCTTGCTGTGAATTCTGCAATCCTAGGCCAGCTTTTTGGAGGAGAAAAAAAAAATTAGGGCTGCTTATTTGGTTGCTGAAGTCAGATGGATCAATATGATAATCTGCCCCATTACAGGAGGGGAGTAGGTGAAGTAGGGAAATTTGTCCCTGCTGGAAGCTTTGTAGGTCTTATCTCTTAATCCTAGTGAAATAGAGCCGCTATTTTTATAGCTGAGAAAACAGAGGCCAGAGAAGTCAAGTGATATGCCCAAGGCTGTACAGAACTGAGATTTGGGATATTTAGATAGGCCTTCTCTGGTGTGCCTCCCGTAGTGAAATCTCCAGCCCTGCCTGTTCCGGGGCAGGCCCACCAATCATGCTGGCTGGGCCCGGTCTTGCCTGTAGGCAGCCTTCCTGTACGCTACTCGGAATATCTGACTTTAACCTCAGGTTCCAGGTTTCTGGGAGCTTGCTTTCTTGTTCTCTGACCGCCCCCCTGCTGCTCAGCGCAGATAATGGTAACGATGACTAACGTCTACGCAGAGCTTACTATAGGCCGGGCATTGTTCTAAGTGCTTTTACAAATTGCTATTTGTTGACTCCTCCTAACAAGTTCATGAAAGAGGCACTATTGTTGTCCTTTTTTTTTTTTTTTTTTTACAGAGGAGCCGGAAGCTCACACAAAAATAAAAAGTCATTGCATTTGTAAACCCCTTTTAATTTTCAAATTACTTTTGTGTACATTTTCCCATGTATTATCCACAAAATCTATTTCCATATTTTGCTCCTTGGAAAGTAGGTTGGGTGAGTTATTTTCTCTTTATGGAGACTAAAAGCTCATGGTTTACAAGGGGGAATGGATAGTATAAATAAAATTTGTTGTATTGAAAGTACAATATGATAAATGTTCTGCAATTAATGGAGTTATTTTATGATCAGAAAAGAAATGATATGATCAGAAAAGAAACTTACAAATATAGCAGGGCAAGGCCAGCGATAGGGTTTGGCGTAAAGAGCTGCGGATGCACCAGAGAAGTTCCCCTTTGCCCTGAGTGGGGCTCAGCCTGTTGGGCAGCGTGATGTGCTCTCCCAGGAGGCAGACTGCGCCCAAGCCTGACAAGACTCCCACCCTGCACGTGTGGTTCGTTTTTGCACAGAAAACTGCTGAGAGAATAAAGTATTCTTTGTTTTGTTTTGCTTTTTAATGATGATGTTTCAGTTGTGACTCAGTGTGCTTCATCAGGAAGACGAGAGAGAAAGGGATTCCGGGTGGGGGACCAAAGGCAGGAAAGGGCGCACAAGTGCTCTTAGGGTGATGGCGCAGTCCACACGGGAATCCCTGCCTCATCCCTCCATCCTCCGTGGCTTATTTCTCACACCAGGTTATCTTCCCACCAGTGTTAAGTTCAGCTAATTGGGCTTTTCCTCCCAGTTTCCTGAGCCTCTGGTCCCAACAACATGTGTTTCCTTCTTTCCTGCCCCTCTCAGAGTGTGAGCCCATCGAGGCCATTGCCAAGTTTGACTACGTGGGCCGGACAGCCCGAGAGCTGTCCTTCAAGAAGGGGGCATCCCTGCTGCTTTACCAGCGGGCTTCCGATGACTGGTGGGAAGGCCGGCACAATGGCATCGACGGACTCATCCCCCATCAGTACATCGTGGTCCAAGACACGTACGTTGGGTCCCCTGCACCTTTAGGCGTCCCCGGCTGCGCTGTGGGAGTGAGACTTTATTTCTGGCTCCAAAGGAGCGTGAGGGAGACCAACCCCCAGGGGGCGCCAACACCATCCCTGAAGGACCCTACCCAGACTCCGTGGAGGATCATTTTTTCTTTTTCCCTTTTTTTTTTTTTTAAAGATTTTATTTATTTATTTGAGAGAGAGAGAGAGGGAGAGAGAGAAACAGCATGACAGGGGAGAGGGTCAGAGAGAGAAGCAGGCTCCCCAGTGGGCTGGGAGCCCGATGTGGGACTCAATCCCACGACTCTGGGGTCATGACCTGAGCCGAAGGCAGTTGCCCAACCAACTGAGCCACCCAGGCGCCCCGGGGGATTGTTTTCTCATCTCTTCCCCCTGCAAATCGCTCCCCACCCACCCACTACCCCCCTAGTCATTTTGGAAACTTGCCAGCCCTCCTGCTCATCTACACTTAAATGTGATGAGTGATAATGAAGGGTTATTGTTTGACCACTTACATTTCCGTTCTGGAAAGCTCAGGGTGGGAAAACATTTTTACTTCTTTTCTTTCTTTCTTTTTTTTTTTTTTCTAAAAACAACTGTGCTCATCCCAACCAGTTGGGCTGCCATTGGCGCTTTTCCACTTGCAAATGAAAATGATGCCTTGCTTTTCTAGGAGAAATCTAGCTTAAGCAGCCTGGTGGAAAGAGCCACCAGGAAACGAGGTTGACACAGGGAAAGACAGGGAGAGGAGGGGAGAGGGCATTGGGGAGCAAAGGGAACGTGAACTGGGCCCAGAGACACTTCATCAGCTGGGCTGTTGGTTGGCTCCCGCTTTTCAAAGCGAAGTCTCCTGGGCAGGAGGGCTCCCCCCCGCCCCACCCCCCAGCCCACCTGAGCCTGCCTCCCTGCCCCTTTGCCCTGCCTCTGCCCCCGACTCCCTGCCCTTGGATACGATGCTGTCAGTGTTTTTAGTCCTTCCCTTAATATTATTTTTTAAAGGTTGATATCCTGAGTGAGTCTGCACCCTCCCAGCCTCTCCCCGGCTCGTTCTGCAGGGAGATCCTCCCTCTGTTGATAACATCGCAAACCCGGTGGCCATCTGTGCGTGGACAGGACCCTCCCAAATTTAGCATTATGACTTCACTCCGGGACCGAGAGAAGAGGAATTGTGGGGGAGAAGGGTCTTTCTTTGTCATCAGTAGCCAGAGGGGCCGGGAGAGCAGTGGAATGACCTGGGACCGGCTTGGACGCTCTAAGCGGGGCTCGATGCTCAACGACCGAGTGTGGCAGTGTCCTGCCTCGACGCCGGCCTCTCCAGAGCCAGCGCAGAGCTGCCCGTCCTTGCCCGCCAGTGCCCGGGACCTCAGCAGATAAAGCGCACCCTGGACTGGCCGCCTCCTTCTCCAGGAGGTGGCCCTGGCACAGCTGCCCCAGGAAGGCAGCGTGGGGTCGAAGGCAGATGCCTCGAATCCGGGTGTCCCCTAGCTCAGCTTTCCGGCGGCCGCCGAGGATCCTGCGGAAGGCAGCGGGATTATTTATTTTTATTTAAACGACCCTCCAAAGGCCCTTAGCTTTCCTTGCCTCTGCTCACAGAGCTAGCCCAGCCAGGTGTCACTGCTGCCTCGGAGCTGTCGCGGGGGGTCGCGTGTGTGTCGGGGGGCCATCTTGCCGATTTAACGCTGCTTTTTGTGTTGTTGTTGTTTTCCCCCCTCCTCCCTGCCTGCCTGCCCCTTCTCCCCCAGCGAGGACGGTGTCGTGGAGAGGTCCAGCCCCAAGTCTGAGATTGAGGTCATTTCTGAGCCACCTGAAGAAAAGGTGACAGCCAGAGCGGGGGCCAGCTGTCCCAGTGGGGGTCATGTAGCCGATATTTATCTTGCAAACATCAACAAGTAAGCTCTGCTTTTCATTTTCTGCTCCCCCCAGTGCCTTGCGACACCCAGCCTCACCCTCCGGCCTCACCCCCTCTCCATGCCTGTGCCGCACCCCCCGCCAGGCCTAACACTGCATGTGCTCACCCCTGCTGCAGGGCGGACAGGGCCGAGGAAGCTTCCACAGGCCCCGCCGGCAGGCCCCAGGCCCCTGCTGTGGAGGGTGCCCCACCCTGGGCTCGGGCAGTGTCTGTCGGCCCCCGGCTGACTACTAAAACTTGACCAAAGCTTTGGTCCCTTTATGCAACCTGGTTTTGTACTGTTTCTCAGAGGTGCCTTCTCTTTTCCAATTCTTACCCAAATAATAGTCTTTGATGTCTTCCTGGCCCTTCCTTGTCCGTCCAAAGAGCCAACGTCGTGTGCGTCTTCCACTAGGCTCACGTGACCCCAGAGGGGTTTATTTGGATACCATGTGTCTGTTTCCTGCCCTGGCCGGCATTCGCTCCGTCAAGGAGAGGAGACCACTCTGCCCGCCCCCCGCCCCCAACAAGGAAAGCTTTGTCCCGAGCTCTTTAATCATTGCCTAACCCCCAGCTCCCCTCTGCCCTTTCATACCAGTAGAAATCATTGTCCGTGTTTTCCCTGTTGCTTTAGCCCTGTATCATCGCCCCCTGTTAGTCCCTTTGCAGATTCCCATTCCTGTCCGGCAGGCTCTTAACTCTGGCCCCAGCTTTCATTGTGGCTGTGAGCAACATCCCAGGGTTCTAACTCCACCCACACCCGATCTGGCCGGCTAGAGGGATTCCACGCCTGTGTGATGCGGCCTCCCCTAGAGACATTCAGGTTATTGGAGAACTAATCTCATCTCAAGGGGCCAGACACCAAGTCCCCAAGCCTACAGACCTCTTTTCCGCCAGACCCTGAAACTTGGCCCAGTGCCAACGGGATGACAAGCCCCAGGGCGTTCCTGATGAATATGGATTGCAGATGATGTACAGTTTTTATTCCCCTCTGGCTTTGGAGGAATGAAATGATTTGCACATTGAAAACCTGTTAACCGTAGCCTCTGGACACTGAAACTGGAAGGAGAATAAAAGATGCTTGTTGTTTTTAAACTGCACCAGGTCGCCCAGATCTCTTGGCTTTCTTCCAACCAGACGGTAGCAGGGGGAGTGGTTGGGGCACGTGGCTCTTTTCCATCCTTCACCCTCAAGTTAGCAAAGTCGCTGATTCAGCTCACTTAGTGTAGGTATAATTTAAGTCAGACCGGTAAAAAAAGAATGAGGATTTTATTTCCCTCCAGCCTAGTGCCCTGCTGGGAGGGTGAGCTAGTAAAAAGTAACTGTGGACTAATCACATTTTCTTCTTTATTTACAAGTCTATGTTAATTATAATCCTATAATCATAAGGTTGTAAGCCTCTAATTAACCCGGAAACCAAGGCGGGGTTGGTGGAGGGAGAGTTCAGTAATTAGTCAGGTACATGTTTCTAAGCCGTCATATATTTGATGCCATTTGTACCAAGAAATTGTACAGGATAATAGCTGGAATAGTCAAAAGATTAACACCAGGTGGAAAGTCAAAGGTGGCTCCCTTGAACTCCTTACTTGGTGATGTCAGGACGGGGTTCTCAGAGGACACGGTCTCCTCGGACGCCAGCTAGTCGGTGGGCGAGTGGCAGCCCCTGGGGCACATCTTGCCCCGAGGAGTGACTGCCCTTCCAGCCTCCCTGCCTGCCCCACACGTCCGTCACTCCTTCCCGGGGCCCCAGGTTCCCTCGCACCCCTGGACCTTTGCATCTGCTGCCTCCCCCACCCCCCCCACCCCCAGTCAGCTCCTCCTCTCCCTTCAAGACGTAGCCTGAAGATTGACCTCTTTGGGGAAGCCTTTCTGCCACCCCGAGGTCCTCGGGGCTGAGTTAGGTGCCCTCGTTCTGTACTCCCACAGCAGTTTTGAGTCTCTCTCAGGACTCAGGCTGCACTTGGATAAACCCACCAAGCTGAGCATCTTGAAACCAGGAACTCTGCCTTCCTCTCTTCACGTCCCCGGGCCCTGGCCAGGGACCTGGCCCACACCAGCCGCTCCACAATCTGCCTCCTCAGCGGTTTGAGCTTTGTGAGTCAGCCATCCTCAAGTGGAAAAAGGAAATCAGCAACGAGTTATTCGGGTGTGGCATTCAATTTAATTTCACACATTTAGTGAGGGCTCACTGTTGTGCCAAGCGTCCGTGCTGGTTATTCAGAGATGAAGAGGACCGTGCCCGGCCTCGGCACTCAGTCCGGCCGAGTAAATGCCATATAGACAGGTAACTAAAAAGCAGCGCCATCGAAAGCTCTGAAGGAACAAAAGAGGGAGTGATTGCTTCTGCCTGCCCTTGAACTTGGGGTACCGGGGAAGAGTCATTTCAGCTGGGCCTTATAAGACTCCGAGAACATCCTTCTTCTGCTCAAGAATGGCTGACACCCACGGTTAGATGGCCTGAGCAGGCAGCTTCAGGGTGTGTGTGCCGGGTTCCACACCAAGCCCCGATGGAGAAGACCTGACCGAGTGAACGGGACCAGGACTGGCTTAGGACCCCGGCTCTGCCACATAGCCTAGCTGTCTGTCTTCAGGTCCTACCCTTCCCTTCCTCCACCTCAGCTCCGGCCTCGGCCTTCGTCGTCCTTAGTAGTTGCTAGATCAGAGCTGCCCAGCTGCCATCCCAAGCCAGAAATTGTACTGCTTCTTAGATTAGGTCCTTGAGAATCTGATTCCAAGGGAAAAAAAATGAGATTATTCAGCAATAGGCAACACCCATGCTACTAGGACTCTGCCAAGCCGTCTTGTAGGAGAGTCTCAGTGGGCTGAAGGACGTTGGCTCAGAGCCAGGGCTCAGCCCAGTGCTGGGTGACTTAGGGTCATGTAGATGTCTTTCCACCCTAAGAAAATGCACAAACTTGGCCCTGGCCCTGCAGCCTTGCAGTCTCTTGAAAAATACTCTGTCCCATGTCCGCACAAGAGGGAACAACGGCCTCTTGCCAGAGCCCAAAATGATTACAGTCCCGTAGCTAGACTAAGAAACATGCTAGAATTTGGGAAGATCAGCTCTCCTCTTGCCTTCTGGGTGATGGTGAGAATTTTTCTCCTACCTGGGCCTTTAGGTTTCTGTTCAAAGCAGGTAATGGAGGGGGCCTTTCTGCGAATCTGTCTCCCGTTAGAAACTTTCACTTAATCAGACATTTTTCCTGGCAGCACCTTACATCTCGAGAACTCAAAGCCCACAACCACCAAGTAAGTATCCGTTTCTCCTTTGCCCAGGTTGGGGGTGGCAGGGGAACAGAGACACAAAGAAAGCAAGGGAAGGTGAGGCCAAGGAGAGAACGTGCTGTGTGTCCCTCTCCTCCAGAAGCCCCTGGGTGCCAACACCCGCCCCTCTCTCACTCGCCCCAGCTTCCTCGGGGCCAGGGCTCCCTGATCACGCTGCCCTTTCTCTTTGTGATTGAAGGCAAAGGAAGCGGCCAGAATCTGGGAGCATCCGGAAGACATTTCGGAGCGACAACCATGGGCTGAGCAGTTCCCTGACTGACTCGGCCTCCCCGGGGGTGGGGGCTAGCTGCCGCCCATCTTCCCAGCCCATCATGAGCCAGAGTCTCCCCAAGGAAGGGCCAGATAAGTGTTCCATCAGTGGGCATGGGAGCCTCAACTCCATCAGCCGCCACTCATCCCTGAAGAATCGGCTGGACAGCCCACAGATCCGGAAGACGGTGACAGCAGGAAGGTCAAAGAGCTTCAATAACCATCGGCCCGTGGACCCTGAGGTCATTGCACAGGTAAGGGGGGGCTTCTGGACACCCGGCGAGCGCGTCTACATTTGTCACTACTGAGCAGCACAGCCCGCGTTAATTACAATGGGCCTGGAACCTGCCGAAGTTTGTACATCACATACCGAGTTCAGGGGCTGCTGGACATCTGGACCCGAGAAGGCAGCTTTCTAAGCAATTCTCCAATCCCACTCTCCCCAAGAAGAATTCGGAGACAGAATAAAAGAATTCAGACGTCTTGCTTGTGTACAGGCTATTTGCAAGAGGGGCTTGTACTTTTTAAAGCCAATAGTTAGTCTTCTGATAGAGTCCATTCTGCCCAAGTTTCGGGTTTTGAGAGCCTGGTAGGCTTTCTTGAAGCCGTCCGAGTGTTGAGGCTCAGATGTAGTCCTGGCCATTTTTTTCTGTCACCGTGCCCATCCCCCTCTCCCGTTCCCTGAGGCTAATCTCTGGTCCCTAATGGGAGGTGGGTGATCCATCAATAATCTGCTTCTGGTTTCATGGCCCCAAAATACTCTGCCGCAGGGGGCACAGGCACCAGAAGGGTTTCCAGCCCACGTCTCCAGATGCAGTTGGGCATGAGCTCCCTGGTTATGGGGTCTTCCTTCCGTGTATGCACCACACTGACAAGTCTCTGTTTTCCGTGAACTATTAGCGATCCAGCCCCACCTCTAAAAATCCGACTTCCGGGGCCACTCCAGGCCGTTCACTCAGACGCCTCTCCCAACTCTATAATTTTCGTTAGACCAGGTAGGAGCTAAGGGCTCCCCGTTGCCCTCTTATGTTTCAACTGAGTTGAGATTCTCCTCGCCCCATCTTCCAGGGGGCAATAGAGGCTGCGTGTGGTCTCTATTGGCTTAATTGTGATGCTCTGCTTAGGGAAGGTGTACCTGGCAAGCACAGTATTAAGCTACGGGCCTGAGATGTCTTGCTTCGCTCGCCGTCTACTTCTGTGCCTCTACTGAAGCTCTTGGCTGCAATCTGCCTTGCACCGCGGGACTCCTCCCAGCTCCCTCCTGAGCCCGGAGGGATACGTTCCCGGTGCAGACTAGCTACAGAGCAGGACTGAGGAGGGAGATGATAGAGTTCTTCCTGAGCATTTTTAAGGTTTGAGAACATCATAGGGATGAGTGAAAATCACCGTCAACAGAAAGCGTAGATCACCCTGTAAGGGCCAGGAAGCCTGAACCAGGGCCTTTGCTTGGAACATGTAGTCTTTCCACATGAGCCTGATTCCAAGGGAGGAGGCCTGTGTTGGTTTGGGGGTGCCAGACACAAGCGTGTGGAGAGGTGGGGAGGGAGCTGAGAGGTCTCCCTGAGGGGCAGCTGGCTGTGGACAAAGGGTCTTTGGTTCTGCTATTTCCTGAGAGCTGGGTTGTTCCACTGTGACTTGCAGGAGGTGATTCACCTGTGTGGCTGGCTCCCCCTCCTGGTCGCTCTTTGGTCCCCTCTCATGGTGACGGGTGGAGGGAAATGGCTTCCTCAAATTGGGCACTCTGGTGGGGTGGGGTGGGGTGGGGGAGGTGTCCTGATGAATCTCAGGGCCAGGGTTCTGGAGCCTTTCCTCAGCCCTTGACCCTTCTCGACCTTTGGTTTTGAAGTCCAAGAAAACAAAGATCGATCATACTTCATCTCTACCACTTAGTAAGAAATCGTTTATTATGTACAATTTCAAGCATACACAAAAGTAGAGAGAATTGGATAATAAATCCCGCGTACTCATGACCAAACTCCTGGCCATTCTTAATTCAGCGACCTTTCCCCTCCCCACTGGATTATATGTCATTTCACCCAGAAATACTTCAGTGCTTACCTCTAAAACCTGAGGACTCTATTTAAAATAACATCTAAGCCACTCTTTTCTAAAGGAGAAAAAAAAAAAATCTCCTGAAAATGAGATTTTTTTCCCCTTCCCCGCATTCTGAACATTCATATGTTTAAGGATTTGGGCCAAGTAAAATAATCTGGACATCTCCCTGCAGTTGGTTTCTTCGTGATTTGGCCTGTGCTGTTGAAATAGGATCCTTGGGGACTTCTCCCTACATCTGCCTCACCTCCTCCTTTTTCCTGTTTTGCAGGATATTGAGGCAACTATGAACTCTGCCCTCAACGAGCTGCGCGAGCTAGAGCGGCAGAGCAGCGTGAAGCACACCCCTGATGTGGTTCTGGACACCTTGGAGCCCCTCAAAACCTCCCCGGTGGTGGCCCCCACATCGGAGCCCTCCAGCCCCCTGCACACCCAGCTCCTCAAGGACCCCGAGCCTGCCTTCCAGCGCAGTGCCAGCACTGCTGGGGACATCGCCTGCGCCTTCCGGCCCGTCAAGTCCGTCAAGATGGCTGCCCCCGTCAAGCCGCCAGCCACACGACCCAAGCCCGCTGTCTTCCCCAAAACAAATGCCACTAGCCCTGGTGTCAACTCATCAACTTCCCCACAGTCCACTGACAAGTCTTGTACTGTCTGAGGGATATAATTTAATTGTTCTAGACAAGGGGACTGGAGGGACTGACTGTTATTAAAAATCTTCCTATTTAACTAGCTTGGGGACTTCAGTTGAAAATTAGATTCTAAGTTGTTCTTGCCGGAATTAGCCTTCCCATCACCCAAAACCTTGAGAATGAAGCCCTCGTTATCACCCTGCTCTGCCCTTCCCGCTGCCCTCCGCTTCTCCCCGTCGTCGTAATCCAGCCCGCTGCAGTACATGCTGTTCTTAGGTTAGCCAGAGATAGATTTTTCCATTATCAGGTCACTGTGAAATCTGGCACGGCGAGTCCTGAGGACACGGGCTCACGTCTCCGTCCCCTCAGACACAGGGGACTGACCAGATGGTTGGCTACTGACAGCCAGCTCTCAGTGGCATCTTGTTTTGGGTACTGACTATAGAGGACCATATGTAGTCCATTCTTCGTTTAACACACACACACGCACGCACGCGCACAGGTTTTTTCTAGTCTCTGGCATGTGTAGCCTCTCCTGGTCCCAGACCAGTCTCTTTGTAAGTCAATGTGGCAGTTCACGCAAGAGCCACCAGGGGCCTCTGTTTCCATTACAAATCTTGTTCTGTCTGGGCCAGAGAACCTAGCCTTTGAAATCTCTCCATCATAAAAAATTGAGCAGGATGGAACTCAATCCTGTAATCTGTTTGGGGTTGGGGGCTTTCTCTCTGTCTTCTCTCTATTGGTGTGAATTGGTCATTGGTGTTTGCTTTTGCTCTCCTCCATCCTCTAGGAATACAACCCAGTCTTTTTATAAAACTTCTAAAGTTTTTCTGAATGTATAGACATTTCTCGGGTTCCTGTCTTTGTCTCTGATGGACCATTTTCCATTTAAGACATTTTCCTATATAAGACAAGTTTTATTGCTGGTTCCTTTTAGGATAAAGAGTCTTAAGAGAGTTTTATTGTGTTTATGGCAGGTTTGGAAAAGGTGAGAAATGGGTCCTTCTTCCTCCCACTTTTTTGGGGCACTTAAGACAATATTCATTATCCTGTTCAAAAATTAAATTCACCTTTGCTAACCCCCAAAGTGTTCCCGAATGAAAATGTAACCTAAGTTCACCTCTCTAGTTTGGGTTATTCTCTATAAGATCTCTCTTCAGGGACCAACAGGGGCTTGGAGAGCCCTAGTTAGATTAAAGAGAGACATTACTCCTTAAAACCTGTTTTCTTTTATCCAAATAAGGACAACTAAGAGAGCTTCGGCCCTACGGGCTCTAAAGTCTTCCCAAGGCCGGAATCTAACAAAAAATTGGATGCTGAATATTTAGGCCTTCTGTTGGCCTTTTTTTCTGGTTCTCCTCCCCAAGAAGCAGAAATGATGCCCTTGCCTACTTTAATCCGGTCTCTAAACCTGGTGCCCCTCGTCCCGGCTTCCCTGGCTTCATGCTGTCGTGGCAGTACCAGGGCTGGGGACAGTCACACTCCTGTTTCATGAGTCTCAGACAGCTACGTGAGTTAAAGCTGAAGCTCATTCCTCGTCTCTAAAAGCTATGCTTTTAGCCTTATTTTCTATAGGTCAAGAGAGGTGGTGGGTTGCCATTCAGATAGGAAAATCTGAGTTTCCTTATGTTTAGTCTAGAAGATTCCTTTTGGACCAACATTCTGAAGTTGGCAGTTGGTGCTATGGAAAGTGGTAGGATTTTCCTCATTCTGGGTGAAGGGAGGAGGAGCTTTGTGGGAAATCGCTAATTTTTAGAAGGCTAACCTGCAACACCAGGAAAACTATCCCGAGAGCTAGAAAGGGGAAATGAAGCACTCCTTCAGTAAAGTGAGTCAGCCTGTGAGAAGCGACCCACAGGCCTCTGGATTCTTGGCTTTTGTTTCTCTGTCCACTGGCCTGTCCTTGTCTCTCACGTGGACTTGCACAGGTCTTGAGCCAACAGGGGCTTTCGGAACCAAGGATCTGTTTCCTTGATGAAAATGGAACCCCTGCCCTTCACTTTACATTCCTTTTGATCCAACTGATCAAAATTGGTACCCATACCTGCCCTTTCCCCCTCTTTCCAGCACACTCCTCTCTGAGAAAGTCAAAGCAAAGCTTTCTGAATGACAAAGCTTTGGGCCTATTCTGTTGTTCCTGCCTTATTTCTCTTGCAGCCCTTGTACATGACTTGTGTCCACCATCCCCTTGGTCAGTGTCCATCTGCTGATTCGCATCATGAACTAGACAGTGTGTGAGTGGCCACCTACTCCCCCCCCAGCTCTGGGAGCCAAGTTGTCTTCCCCTCTCTGGTGCTCCTGACACTTGTGAGACAGACCTGTCAAGAGGACTAGGAACCCACAGAAGGAGCCTCCTCGGCAGAGCTCCTGCAGTCAACTGGAATTCAGGTTGCACACTGTGATTTTTACACCGAAAAGCCAAAAGGAGCTGGCCATCCAGGGCCTAGGGAGACCAGTCTTCCTCAGATCTGCTCGCCTAAACCAGCATGATGCTTCAGAGAGCCCTGCTCTGCCCCTTGAGGCATGGATCCTTCTCTTGGTGTGGACTCATGGGTCAGTCTTTGGGGGAACAGAGGTGGGGTGGGGCTCCCAGCATCCCAATTTGGAAAAGAGAGGAGTTTGCAGCCAGCAGCCTGTAAACTGGAAACACTGGTCTCAGCCAACCTCCTCAGGGCGCCCTGGTTTCTCCCCAAGGAGAGGAGATGACACCAGCAACAGGATGAACAGACCATCGGAAGGGCTGGTGTGTGTGTACTCCACGTGCAGAAGAGAAGTTTAGATCTTCCAGGGAATTGCAATGTTGTGGCGTCTGACTTGTATGTCACGTTTGTGTAAAATGGTATATTCTTTAAAATAGTGTTGATAACTGGAATATTGTATGTATGCTTGGAGATGCTTTGTGTGAACCTAAGACTGTCACTCAACAGATGTTGGATTGGGGAAAATCCAAAGCACAACTTCAAAATAAAATACGTTTTTAGGTTTCGATGCTGCAGTTCATATCCCTTTTCCACTCCCTGAAATCTCCAACCCAGGAGTCCAGCGCCCAGGAGGAAATGTGATTCGTCTGTGCCGATAGAACCCTGCCTGGCAACAGGAGAAATGTGACCTCAGAAGCCAACCACCTTCTCCCTCCCAGCAAGGCACAGCAGAGGTGCATCTGGAATGTGGATTCCCCCTCCCCCGCCAGCATTATGTGTGAAACCTAAGAGGTTTTGTAGAAAGTCTTCTAGCTCCCCATTGGGCAGTCTGTTGCCATGAGAACCATTTCCTTCACAGAATGCACCCACCCTGTTTTCAGGGAGGACCATTCTCGTCTCTATCGCTGGTCACATTTCCCCACTTGGAGGAGTGGGGCCTGTCAGGTTGCTCGCAGGTTTTGCCAGCCACAACCAAGGGTGACTGAAGGTTGTATTTCTTCCCCAAGCCAAGCCCTGAGTCATTCTGCCTATGGATGCCCCCTGCCTCTGAGAAAAGAGCTGACCCCTATGCTTGTGCTGTTGGTGTTGAGCACAGGGGTGGGGCATACAAGAGTTGCTTTCTCGCCTTTAGATTTTGATTCTAGCAGATCATAAGCTCAAGGGTGAAGTTAATTAAAGGTAGCAACTGATAATGCATCCAAGGGCTTACGCTTATTTTTACTGGGTTTATTCCAGAAGCCCCTGGGGAGGGATCAGATCTCTCATATCCAAGGGGATGCCCAGTGTTCAATGGTAATATGAGGAATCCTACCCTGAGCCCTGGACCAGACACCATACTCTAAAGTCCATCACTTCCATCTGGCTCATGCCCTTCCAACCTGGCATCTCTTCCCCCTCCTTCATTTTAATAGTAGAGCTCCATCTTGAGCTTTTCTTGCTGGTCCCTTGGTCCTGGAGAAGTCAAAGGCGAGGCTGTCCTGCCACTCTGCGCTATGGGTGAGTTCTCCACTCCTGAGTGTAGGTGGTGACCTGTGAGATGGAGCTGTTTTGTTTTTTGTTTTTTTTTTTTAAGATTTTATTTATTTTAGAGAGAATGAGAAAGAGCATGAGAGGGGAGAGGGTCAGAGGGTGAAGCGGACTTGCTGCTGAGCAGGGAGCACGATGCCGGACTTGATCCCAGGACTCCAGGATCATGACCTGAGCCGAAGGCAGTCTCTTAACCGACTGAGCCACCCAGGCACCCAAGATGGAGCTGGTTTATAAGCTGTGGGCAGAGGACCAAGGAGCCTTTTCAGAGAGCCCAAAGGCAAAGGTGGGCTATTGTGGAATATCCTCTAATTGATTTTTATATCAGATGGGAGCTTGATGGAAGCTAGTGACAATGAACACAGTTGAAAACAGGCCCATTCCACCCAGATAAAAACCCAAAAAGGAGACCAGGTGGATATGAATTTAGAAAATGGCCTTAGTGAGTATCTACTCTAAACATGTATCTCAACAGGTACATGAAACTTCTTTTTATTCTGGAGTTAGCTATCCTCACATATTGCACGTGCCAAAGACTCATTCCTCAGTCAGTCAACAAACTAAGCCTCGCTGTGTGCCAAGCAGTGTTATAAAATACCAAGCAGGAGAAACAGATAATGGCGCTTTCTTTCTGGTGTGAGGGAGAACAGGTAAATAAGCCAAGCAGGACTCTGAAAATGAAACAATGTAATGGGTCGTTAGTGTCTGGGGAAGGAGTCAAGAAACTCCGTGCAGCCTGGGAAAGCTGAAATGTCTACTAGACGTCCAAATAGAAATACCAAATAGACTCTTGAGTATATGATACGGGGTTTTAGGGACGGATCACACCTGCACAGAATTTCAGGATCTATTTTATTATGGAGATAAATTATTAGATTCCCAGAAAGAAAGAATGTGTAAATGGAAACAAAGAAGGTCCCAGTAATTAGAAATCCAGTAGAGAGGAAGGCGCCAGCAAAGACAGAGGGAGCGGGGGACAGGTAGGTGGAGAGCATGGTGTCAGGACAGGTTTCAAGGAGTAGGGAGTCTCGGCTCTCAGATGCCAGTGGGTAAGATGAGGCCAGCTAGAGAGGCAATCATTCTTCGGTGACGTGGAGCTCTTTCAGTAGATGGGAAATGGGTCAGATTGGAGTGGGCTGGGCGGCCGCTGGGGAGGGAAGGGGAGGTCAGGGAGTCTCGGCAGCTCATGCAAAGGCACGGTCTTGAATGGGGAGCTTCAAGAGGGACCGAGGGACCAGGTTTTTGTCTTTACAATGGGCTCTTTGAGGCATGTTTGCTCCAGAGCAGGAGCCAGTGGGAGGGGAAGAAGGAACGCGCAGGAGAGGTTGAATCACAGAGCACAGATGGAGGGGCTGGTCATGGCCACGGGAAGAGGCCCTTCCGTCTCACTAGAGGGAAAGCACGTGCGATGCAAGGTGGGCAGTGGATGTGGGGGTGAGGAGATGATGGGGTTCCCTTTCAGTTGCTTCTTGTATGTCAGTGAAGTTTACGGCAAAGGCTGTAGCTGAGGGTAGGAGGGAGTGGTGAGCAGGAGGCTTGGAGAGTCAAGAGAATGAGGGAAGTGCTTCTCCCACACCAAGAAGGACAAGCGCTTGGTGGCACAGGGCTCAATTTCCCTCAGCGGCTTGGTGCTGCTCCCATGGCCCCTTTCCCCACTCCCTGGGGGAGCGGTGCCAGGTCTGGCTGCCGAGTGCATCCCTCCTTCCTCACCCCGCGCTCCTGGCTAGAGCTGACTGATGAAGGTGGCAGGAAGCAGGGCTCTGAGACCCGGTCACTCAGCCCCTCATCCATGTGGGCGCGTGGCGAGTACACCCTGCCCACCTCTCCCACATACCCGCCTGCCCTCATCCTTCTTCCCTTTGAGGTGCCAGGCAGGTGAGGCCGCTACGACAAACAGGTTCAAGCCACGTAGGGGCAGAAAAAGCAACAAGTATTTATTCAGGGCCCACCAGGTAGCAGGGACGAAATCTCACTTTGCTCTTACACCGACTGAGAAAGGTTGGGCGACTAGGTCATGCAGAGCAAGGGGAAGAGTGAGGACTCCAACCTCCGATGGTAAAGCCCCTGCCCTTCCCACTACACCCGCGGCCTCCCTTTGTAGAAGGTGGACGTGCGCTTTCTCCCTGAGAGCGGCCATCAGAGACCCGCCTCTTCCCACCTCTGGCCCTTGTCCTACCTTTGGATTGCCACTTCTATTTCTAGGACTCCTCAGAGCCACTCAGGAAACTGCTGTGGCCTCTTACAGACTTCCTCTTCCCCTCAGGAGCCCGCCAGGCTCCCGTGCCTTCCCCACAGTGAAACAAGGGCCACGCTGCCCAGCTGGGACCAGAGTTTGTCCGCACAGAGGATGTGACCTCACCTCACGGAGGATGCCCAGCGAAACTTGATCAGTCACCACACAGGGCTTCAGCCCACCTCTCGTCCCCCTTCTCTAGCCTGACCCCAGCTGGTGCCCTGTCCTCACCCCTCCGCGCCTCTGCACCTGTTCCCCCTGCCTGCAATGCCTCACCTCCGACCCCCAGTTCTCCGCCTCACTCCCCTGCCTCCGAAGCTTGGTTGAGCATGCTTTCTCCTGGCAAGCCCTTCTGGAGACCACCCCGTCTCTGCTACCCCCCACTTTGTGCCAGGTTCACATCACCACCAGCTGAAGTATGTACCCCAGAGCTTTCACCATGCGGGCTGAACCCTGGCTCTGGGGGAGAAGCCCAGGGCTTACCCTTGTGTCCTCAGCCCCCAGTGCCTGCTTCCCAGCAGCTGCTAGACACACGTTCACTGTGTTTGAGGGTACCTAAGACCCTGGGAAAGACAGACTGGGCTTGCTGGAGAGAGAAAAGTAGGAGTGCTGGTAAGGACGGAAAGTTCATCAGGGAAAAATGAGGAGACTCTTAGGGATAGGCTGGGTTCTGTTGCAAACCTCTGGCTTAAAACAACAAAGGTCGGTTTCTCATCAAAGGTACATGTCCCTTGTGGGCCAGCAGGGGGCTCTGCTGATGACAGTCACGAGGGGACCCAGACGGAGCAGTCACCAAGTCTAATAGAATCACAGGGTCAGAGGGCAGGCGCCCTGGGGTGAGGTCTTGCAACAGCAATGAAGGGCTTTGGTTGGCCCCGCCTCAGCAGAGGGTGCCAAGGAAGTGCAATTCTCCCACTGCCGGGCCGGTGGAAAGCTGGGAATCCTGGATGGAGAGCCAAGGGTCCCGGAAGGTTCTTCCTGCTCCTGCTGTGAGAGGCAGCAGGGCAGCGCCTGGGGCCGGCCCCGCAGCAATGCCTCGGGCTGCCGGTTATCAGCAGGTGTATCTGCCTGAGCACCCAGTTCTCAGCCGGGCTCCCGCTCTGGTGTCACTGTGCTAGGGGTGGGGCTACCAGAGGAAACCACCAGGTGTTGCCATGGGAAAGTCCCTCCAACATTCTCTAGAAACATGGAATTTCCTGGTTTTAACCATTTCTTATCCAACCGCCATCTGGCAGTTGACCAGAACAGTGCAGACCTCTCCAGTCTCCTGGGACTTTGGGTGTCCTGACTGGGAAGGTGGCACACCTGGGTTCCAGCCCCAGCAGTCTCTGAAGGTCACGGGCAAATTTCTAAAGGTGTGTCGGCCTCAGTGCCTTCGAAGTCTGTAAAGCGCTTTCTTTCCAGTTTCCCTAGCATTTCCATACCTATTTTTCCAAGTCATCGACACAACCAACGGAGTAAACGTTACTAACCTGGGATGAAAAAACCGGGAAGGGATGTGGGCTGTGCTCAAGGTCACCCTGGAAGACATAACCTGGGTTCCAGTGTTTGCTCGTGGGCCTCTGCAGGCTCACTGGGAAGATGAGTCAGACCCAACTCCTGGAGCGGCTAGGCCTGGGTCCTGGACCTCCCTGGGGCTCCGGGGTGTGGGAACTCCGTCTTCCCAGGCGGCGCTCCACTTGGTTAACTTGCCCAACCTGCTCGGTTAACTGCGGGCCAAGTCCTGGACTTCCCTGCTCCGGTGGAGTGCAGATGCCCAAAGGGCACCCGTTGGCCGCCACCGCCGCCCAGCGTCGGGTCCGGCCTCTCTGTGGCTCGGACTCTGGGCCCGTCACCGCCCCTTGGGAACTCAGAGCATCCTTTCTCCTTCCTGCCGGTGGCTGCCGCCCCGCCGCCTCTGTCCCTTTAAGAGAGAGAACGAACACAATCAGGAAGTGTGAGAGCGCGGAGCCGGCTCCCAGCGCAGCAGTGTCCGACCGGGGGCGGGCGGCGGGGCGAGCCGAGGAGGAAACCCTCCGCTGCAGCCCTCCCAGCTCCAGGGGTGCCACGGGCCCCTCCCGCCGGCCCAGCCTCGGGGTCCCTGGGGCCGCGGCCCATGGATGACAGCGAGCCCTGAAAGCTCGGCGGATGCCACGCGCTCCCACCAGCCTGCCAGGCCCACAGCCGAGATGGGGTGAGTGTGCCGAGTGGGCGGGGGGGGGGGGGGGAGGTGCTGGGACGGGGCGGCCGGCGCGGGGCGGCTGCAGGGCCGCTCTCCGCGGGGTGCCGGGCTGCGGGCGCCGAGCCGGAGCTCTCGCGGCCCCGTGGCGCCTCGCCCTGCCGCTTCTGGGATTCCCGGCAGTTTCCCGCGCGCCGTCCGCGGTCACCCCTGCAGAGGGCTGCTCGAGGCCGGAGAGAGGCGGGGACGGTCATGCAGGAGGAGAGCGGCCACCCGCCCACCACGCTCCCTTGCTGGGCTCGGCTTCCTAGCGCCGGCCGCCACGTTCAGCTTCTGCCTGCGTCCTTTCCTCCTGCCCGGCTCCGGGGGCCTGCCCTCAGCCCACCTGCGGTCCTTCTCCCCGGCGCCAGGCCCGGGCGGTGGGGAGGAAAGTCTCTTCCCGGAGCGGCTGGGGAAATGGAAAGCCCCGGCGCGGTGGGGGAGGGTGACAGGCAGGAAGGGGTTAAAGGGCTGGGGCCGGTGGCCTCTGACGGAGGCTGAGAAGCACACTGCACCATCAAACAGCAGCGAGGGGTGCCTCTCCTCCGCCCTCCTCTTTCCGGTGTAGCTCAGCTCCTGGACTTGCCGCAGACAGAAAGCACAACAGACTCTCGCCCGGGAGCGTCTCTGCCTGATCCGCGGCTGCTCGGAGCGCGGGGTAAGTGCGTTTGGCCGCCGGAGAGCCCCCGGGAGGAGGAGGAGTGGCGGCGGTGGGTGGGGCAGCGGGTGCCCTGGCTCCGCCGCCCACCGTCCTTCAGCCCACCGCCCCCGAAGGACAGCAGCCTTCCCCGCACCCGGCGCTGAGCTGGGGGCCGCAGAGCTCGCACAGCCTACCGGATGCGCTCGCCAGCCGCTGGTGGGCACAGCGTGGCAGGACCCAGAGTCCTGCCGGGGCTCTGCCTTTTGCACAACACTGTGCATTCCCTCGGTCTGCAGCTGTGCGCTGCCCCCAGCCCCAGGGCCCGTGAGGAGGAGCGGCCCTGGGGAGGATTGTGAAGGTGGGGAAATCTGCTGTCCACTCGCTCGCCAGACTGGACCCCTTCCTTGGCCTTGGTTTCAGTGCGCTCTGCCAGGCTTCACATCCCCAGGCCTGCTGGCATCATGATTCTTCCTCGGCCTCTGGGGGGAGGGGGTGGGGGATGTATCTGATCAACTCATTCAAACTGAGCTATTATTACACTATCTTCAGGGAGTCTCTCTGCATCGCAGTTGCTTCTGGAAAATGCAAACACGAATACATTTTCTGAAACTAGGACTTGGCTACGAAGTCTCTTCAAGTGGCCGCTGGGCCAAGGAATTGACATTCTCAAGATTTGCATTTTAAAAAAGATTACAGAGAGAAGGTGCTTGAAAGCCAAGGAGCTGTAGGATTTCAGGTGTGGTGACCCTAGGGTTGAGAACCTATCAGATGTTAGAAGGTGAAGAAGCCCTGTCTAGTCCAGCCTTATTAGAGCGTATGTAAGAGGGAGTGGCCCTTCTCAAGCTCCTTCTCCCAGTCATCCCATTAAGACCAGCCCTGACCCTGTATTTCAGAGAGGATTTGAGTTTAATTTCTGGGGCTACACTCTTTGGAGCCAATTGCTTTAGAGGAACTGGCCTTTGGAGAGAACAGATGGAGGCAAAGATGGGGAATGGAGTTGTAGAGGGTTTCAGATTCTCCCCAGGGCTCCTGAGCCCTTGGATTTGATGGTGTCCTGCCCCCCGCCCACAGGCACTCACGGGTGCGCATGCGCACGCACACACACACACACACACACACGCGCGCGCGCACACACACTCGCGCGCGCACACACACTTGCACACTCCCTGCTGCAAGCGTGTGCGTTCCTCTCCAGAGCAACGCCAACCTGGCCACACGGCCACCCAGCAGCTGTTCGCTCACACCAGCAGGAAGTGGTGGGCCCAGGCGAGTGGGTGGGGAAGGGCTCCAGGCTCGTGTTGCAATCCTGGAGATTTGTGGTGGTGTGGCTGACGCTGCCTGACCTGGGGCCCTTCCTTCAAGCACTATTTCGGCTTCCTGGGACAATCCCAGGCCTGGATGCCAAAAACCCAGAATTCTCAGTGCCTGGGAGAGGTAACAGAGAAAAAGGCCTGTCTCTGCAGAATGGCCTCTGGGGAGGGGGTTGGAGAAGACTGGGAGTGAGGACAGGTAGAGTGCCCTGTGGCGGGACAGGCGCAGGCCGTGGGCTGAGGGCCCCAGTGGTGGCACTTCTTTTTGGAGAAGTTTCTTAACCTTTCTGTGCGTCACACTTCCTCCGTCCCCTCACCTCTGGAATGGCCACACCGGAACCCTTTGTGGGATGGTCTTGGGCACAGCTCCCTGTCAGGCCACCCGTGTCCACCCCAGGTCAGGAATGGAATCCTAGACCCCAGTATGCTCTTTTTCTAGGCCAGAAGTGGCCAGCCAGCCAGGGGCAGGAGATGCAGAGCACCGTCAATTACCTATGGCACACGGACGACCTGCTGGGGCAGGGGGCCACTGCCAGTGTGTACAAGGCCCGAAACAAGGTAGGACACAGCCCTGGCCAGGTCCCCTCAGGCCCGGGGAAGTTCTTGGCCCTGTCAGCCCCTGGCGAGGCAGAAGCCTAGCACACTCTGGAGCTGGGGGATGCTATGGCTTTGGGAAGAAGTGTGGGGAGCTGTGAGGGCTCCTTGGGATGATGCTTCTGTCAGGCACACTTTGGGTCTGGAGAGAGAGCAAGACCCAAAGCCGGCATCCCAGGGAGGTGGCAGCAAATCTAGAATAGCGGAGTTGGGAAGTGGGACCTGTCTGGATTTACCCTGCCTTTGTCACAGCTCTGTACCGAATATATGAGAACTATTACGCAGTCTTGTCTCAAGAGCTGGAGCCAGAACAGGTTCGAGACCCAGCTTTGCTGCTAGCACCAGGGAGTGGCAGGTGCCTGTGTGGTTGTTGTCAATAGAGATGGTAATAGCAATGAAAACCATCCCCTGCACCTGTGCCGTCAGGTGCACCAAGCCCTCGTTCCCCTCCCAGTGCTGGACCGTCCCCTCCCAGTGCTGGACCAGGCCATGTTCCCTCTGAGGAGGGGAAGGAGCCGAGGGTGGGAGCCCCCAGCTCCTACCAGGCCATTTGGCTCATATCTGGCGTCGGGCAGGTGGGAGAAGCTACATGGAGGCCTGGGGGAGTAGCTGTGCTCCCCCGGGCAGGAGTGGGACTTATGTTCGCCCCCACGGCAGAAATCCGGGGAGCTGGTTGCTGTGAAGGTCTTCAACACGGCTAGCTACCTGCGACCCCTCGAGGTGCAGGTGAGGGAGTTTGAGGTCCTGCGAAAGCTGAACCACCAGAACATCGTCAAGCTCTTTGCGGTGGAGGAGACGGTGGGTCCAGTGCTTGGTCAGAGGGAGGGGGTCTTGTCCTTGACCCTCACAGGCTGGGAAGAGTCAGGTCACGTAATAATGGTGACGTGGTCATGAGCTGGTCAGCCAAGGGCAGCAACCTGTAGCGTGGAGGAAAGAATGCTGGGGGGGGGGGTGGTGCAGGGGTAATACAGGGGAAAGTTAAGAGGGGAAGTAGGGCCTAATCAAATAGGGCTTCCTGGAAAAGGTGACCTTGGGCTCAGGTGTGTGGGGTCACTGTAAGGCTGAGGAGGGAAAGCCAGGCCAGAAGCTGGAACCTAGAGAATGGCGGCTTTTGGCTCTAGGCTGAGTCGCCCCCTCTTGAGAAAGCCGGTGCCTCCCATCGTGTTGGATGGGCAGGAGATTGGCCTTCCACCCCGAGCCTCCGTCTCTCTGTCCCGCCCACAGGGGGGCGGCCGGCAGAAGGTGCTGGTGATGGAGTACTGCTCCAGCGGGAGCCTGCTCAGCGTGCTCGAGAGCCCCGAGAACGCCTTCGGGCTTCCCGAGGAGGAGTTTCTGGTGGTGCTGCGCTGTGTGGGTGAGCCCCTCCTGGACCTCCCCAGGAAGCCCCCTTCTCTGTCAGACCGGCCACAGGCCCTGCCCTCACTGGAAGGCGAAGTCCCAGAGGGTCTGACATTTCTGAAACAATTACCCAAGCCCCGAAGACGTTCTGTACCTCCGAGGTTCTCCATTCACAGACCTAGGACGGACACTAGCGAATGGACGGAATCCAAGTGTCTGATTCCTGCTAATCAGCTGTTTAAAACCCCAGCTTAAAAAAAATTTTCTTAAAGCAGGTCATACACCAGTGTTCGTGGCAGTGTTGTTCACAATAGCCATAAAGATGAAAACAACCCAAATGTCACGGGCAGATGGAGGGATCAAATAGTATATATACATATAATGGAATACTGTTCATCCTTAAAAAGAAATGAAGTTCTGACACATGCTACATGTGGGTGAACCAGGAAGACACTGTGCTAAGTGAAGTCACAGGTACTATCTGATTCCACCTAAATGCGGGACCTAGTGCCGTCAACTCCACGGAGACAGAAAGAAGGACGGTGTGTGCCGGGGGCTGGGGGGCTGGAGGCATGAGGGTGACTGCTGAATAGGTAGAGTTCCTACTTGGGACACTGACAGAGTTCTGGAGGTGGATGGTGGTGATGGTTACACCACACTGGTAATCTACTTAATGCCCCTGCACGGCACACTTAAAACAGTCAAATTTGCATTAGGTCTATTTTATTACAATTTTTAAAAACAAATCAGACAGGAAGGGGGTTGCCATCCTTGGGGAGGCAGAGAGAAATCAAGAGGCCCTCTTGATTTCTTAGAGAATCCTGGTGGAATCTCAACACCCATGTCTTGGGGACCCCCCCACCCCTTGTCCCGTGCCCATCTCTCTTCTCCTGCATTTCCCATGACCTGTCAGCCTGTGTGAACTCTCTATCTGGACCCAAGGACAGCGTTCTGCCCCAAATAAGCCCCAGACCCTGAGCCGTTCCTGGCCAGGGAGCTAGCAGCCCTCCTCTCCCCAGTGGCAGGCATGAACCACCTGCGGGAGAATGGCATCGTCCACCGCGACATTAAGCCTGGAAACATCATGCGCCTCATGGGGGAGGAGGGGCAGAGCATCTACAAGCTAACGGACTTCGGGGCCGCCCGGGAGCTAGATGATGACGAGAAGTTTGTCTCTGTCTATGGCACTGAGGAGTACCTGGTGAGTGGGATGTTGGGGACCCCTGCCCAAGCTGAGGGCCCGCCCTTACAGCTAGCTGCCCATCAACTTGTGACTCTCTCGGACCCCCCCTGAGGGGCTCTGTTCAGTCCCCCTGCATGTGGCAAGATATGCGTCACCTCTGCCCCCCCCTCCCCCAACCGGAAGAATTTATTCTGTTCTCTAAGACGGAAAAGGTGATACTGCAGCCTGCCTGGACCTCTCTGCTCGAGTGTCCCTGCCCGGGCCCCTCTGCCCAGGCCCCCTGCCCGGGCCTCCCTTGTGCAGTTAATTCCTTGCTATGAGCCTCACTGAGCAGGGGGCACCACTGGTCACCATTTTCCCCAGGGCCGAGGGTGGGCAGAGAGAAATGCTCTGGATGGGCTAACTGCACACCAGTTTGTGAGATGACGAAGGAGATGGTTCTGATAGTTCTGTTTTCACTGGAAGGTGGTGGAAGGAGGTCTGATGGATGGGGGCTCAGGCCCTTGCCCACCCTCCCCCTCCATGGCTGCTCCTGGGTTCTCTCTCCGGCAGCACCCCGACATGTATGAGCGGGCCGTGCTTCGCAAGCCCCAGCAGAAGACATTCGGGGTGTCCGTGGATCTCTGGAGCATTGGGGTCACCCTGTACCATGCAGCCACCGGCAGCCTTCCCTTCGTCCCCTTTGGTGGACCACGGCGTAACAAGGAAGTGATGTATGGTGGGCCGCGGGCAGGGAAGGAGAGGGGCCGGACCCTGGGCCTTCCCCACCGGTCCCGGCTGTGTCTTCTCCTCCTCCTCTCACTCTGCGGTCCTCCCCGGGGCCACCTCTGCCCAGGCTCCTTTCCAATCCTTGGTCGTCAGCCAGTCAAACAAGAAGCTGAGGCCTGCCCTGACTGACGGGAGAGCAGTCCTTTATCTTGGCTCAGTGCTCCCCTTTCGTGCTCCCTCCGTGCGCGTGTGGCTCACCCACCTCAGCGGGGGGCTCCAAGAGACATGCCCAAGTTTTCGGAGCCTGCCAGGGACAAAGATGGGGGGACGGGGCGAGGATGATTCGTGGGAAGGTCGAAACACCCACTGTCAGCTCAGGGGTCCAGCTGTGTGGAACCTGGATTAGGTTAGGGAAAGGGGAAGGAGACTGAGGGGAATGGGGGGAGGCTGTCAGGGAAGGCCGAACTTTGACGGGAGGGGAGGGGAGGGTTAGTGAAGGGGAGCACAGCGAGGGCAAAGGCGCAGAGGCAGGCCGGACTGGGGGAGGTGCGGGAAGGGGGTGGAGGAAGTGGGCAGCGGAAGGGAGCAGAGAGCTTGGCATTTCCAGGCTCTCTGGGAGCGGCGGGCTGATCAGCACCAGGGCTCTGAGAGCCCTCCAGGCTGAGCTTGCCATCCCTTGACGTGCGACGCGCTAGGGGGCCCGCTGAGCTGGTGACCCTCGGCGCAGGTACCGGATCACCACGGAGAAGCCGTCCGGGGCCATCGCGGGCACGCAGCGCCAGGAGAACGGGCCCCTGGAGTGGAGCTACAGCCTGCCCATCACCTGCCGGCTGTCCATGTGAGTAGCGACAGACCTGAGTGTGGGCCCCACCGCCCAGAGTCAGGCCCTACCTCAGAGGGCCCCTTGCGCCCCGTCGGCTCAGGCTGCCATGTTCCCGGGCAGGCCTCGGTTTTCCCATCTGGATGCTGGAACCAGTTCATCCAGCCCTTCCTCCCTATCCCGCCCTGGCCCGCCGCCTGGGTCCCGGCTCTTCGGGACATTCTCACGGAACGCCCTGGGACTTCCTCAAAGACGACGAGTCTGGGCCCTAGTGCCTGACCGTCTCCGTGTCCTGGGGTCCAGGGGGCTGCAGAGCCAGCTGGTGCCCATCCTGGCCAACATCCTGGAGGTGGAACAGGCCAAGTGCTGGGGCTTCGACCAGTTCTTCGCGGAGACCAGCGACATCCTGCAGCGGGTCGTTGTCCATGTGTTCTCCCTGTCCCAGGCGGTCCTGCACCACGTCTACATCCATGCCCACAACACGTGAGTGCGCGGGAGCGCGGGGCAGAGGCTCGAGAGTCTTCCCTACCCAGGCGGTCTGTGGGCTGTTTAGATAGGAGAGCATCCGGGCCCAACCTTAGTTTGGAAAATACCAGTCCCACAGAGTTAAAGTGACACAGTGCTTCTTGCTGCTGGACTCCAGAGATTCAGCAACCCTCCCCATGCTAACGTGCATTAGGAATCTGAGGGGTGCGTGTGTGCATGTGTGCGTGTGTATGTTGGCGATGTGTTTCCTAAATGTATTGCTCAGAGAACTCTTTATTTCTAAAATTCTAGGTGGATTTTAGTGGGAGTGTTGCCGGGAGGGGTGCAAAGGTAGAGGCTGGGTATTGGGGCTCCTGTGTTCTGTTCCTACTCTGTCCTCATCCACTCCAATAAGAAACGAGCTCTAACCTTTGTCTCTCCGCCCTTGATAAGAGAGGCAATCACCCGGTCCCTCCCTTTGAAAGCTGAGCCCTCTCTGTGGATGAAGACTGAGCTGGGGTTCGGGTCACCTGAACCCCATATCTTGCTGACACTTCCTGTCCTCTCCCTTCCCTCCCCCGGAACCCCTGGTGTGTCTAGGATAGCCATCTTTCTGGAGGCTGTGTATGAGCAGACCAGGGTGGCACCCCAGCACCAGAAGTTCCTCTTTGAGGGTCACCTCTGCGTCCTTGAGCCCAGCCTGTCAGCGCAACATATCGCCCACACGACCACAAGCAGCCCCCTGACCCTGTTCAGCACGGCCAGCGAGACCCCCAAGGGGCTGGCCTTCAGGGACCGTGAGTAGGGCCCACAGGCTGGATCTTTTCTCCTTCTCACATTCTATAAGGGGCAGGGGTTTATGATCCAGGATATTGATTAGTATCTTTTGTGGGTGTTTCTTGGGGCCTACGGGGTGCAGAAAGCAGATCTGGCCTCTCCTTCTCCCACACCTCTGAAATGCTTCGCAGTGTCCACAGAGCTGTGAAAGAAACTCCAACTGAAACAGGGAGATCTGGATTTAATATGATTTCCACAATCTCTGTGATGGGTGGGAAAGCCTCGGATAGTTTGGGTTGGAGGACGCAGGAGCCCAAGGTGCTGGAGAGAAGGGAAGGTAGTCAGGGGTCCAGAGTTTTATCTTCCAAGTTCTAGAAGAAGTATCGTCCCTTCTCCCTCCTTCTCAGGGTCTCCAATGCTGGGAAGGGGGATTAACCTTGAAACTCCTGGGTACGAGGGTGGTTTTAGCCCATTTTCAGGCTCTTTCTGGGACTTTGGGCGTGAGGCTGTATGTAGTTCTCCGAAGCGGACACAAGGGGGCAGTGAGGGACTGCAATTGTAGAGAAGCACATAGAGGGCGTTTATGTAGGCTTGGGGGGCGCTCTGCGCCGGGTGGGAAGCTGGCGGTGGAAGACAGGGTGAGGGTGGGTGTGAGTGAAGAATAAGGAAAGATGAACTTAGGGTTCGTCCAGGTCACACAGGCAGCCCCTTCAGACAGGGTCTTTGTCTGCAGCTGCTCAGGACATCCCCAAGTTCTTCCCCAAAGTGGACCTGCAGGCAGATTACACCACCGCCAAGGTGAGAGTGGGTCCGGGCGGCAGGGAGGGGTCGCACAAGTCGGGGGAGCCGGACTCCTAGCCCCGCGGCCTGTGTGTTGCAGAGTGTACTGGGCGCCGGCTACCAGGCCCTGTGGCTGGCGCGGACCCTGCTGGCCGGGCAGGAGTTCATGTTTCGGGGGCTGCACTGGTGTGTGTGAGTACCCCCGAGGGCTGGATGGGCAGGGCAGGCAGGGTAGACCTCTCCCACGCAGCCCTGGGGCCGTTCCCTCCGGCACCGTGCCCTCGGCCCCCTGGCGGAAGGGAGCTCTGACTCAGCACCCCTTTTGCAGGGAGATGCTCCAGGCTACGTGCAGGCGGACGCTGGAGGTCACGCGGATGGCCCTCCTCTTCCTCAGCAGCAGCCTGGGCACCGAGAGGTGGGTGTCCTGCCCGGGGCAGCGGGGCTGCGGCAGGTGTGAGGCTGGCTCAGACCCCTCAGCCCTTCTCTGTCTGCCTGTTCCTCACCCCCAATATTTCCAGCAATGCCCTTCGCCTCCCCCTACCTAGAGCTCCCACCCTCCCTGCCGTTGGAGAATACAGAGGGCACCCCTACCTGTCCCTCATCCCCCAGCCTGCCGGGTGACTGTACCTCCCCCCCCACCACCACCCAGGCACTGCAGGGGGAACGGGGGGCCCCATGGGGGCACTGCCTCAGCAGGTAGGAAGCCCCAGAGCAGCACCGTAAGTGAGGCCCTCATAGCCTCGGCCAACACACCCCCCTCCCCCCCGACAGGATGGGGATCCGGGTGGTCTCATCCTCCACGCTCTTCCTTCTGTCTCTGGGTCTTACACTGTCCTCACCTTTCCCGGCCCCGCCTTGGGGCTCCATGCCCGCCCGCGGCTGACTTGGGCTAATTAGGGGTGATGGGCCGGACAGAGCGAGAGGCTGGGGAGGAGGGGAGCAAGCTGCAGGGCCTGGAGATGAGAAGCAGGAAAACTTCATTGGCCAGAGCACTTCTGAGCAGTGGGCACAGCCCCCCTCCCAGATCTTGGAAGGCACGGCCTGGGGTACAGGTGAGAGGGGTGGCCCTGCAGCGCAGGGAAGCTGATGGTTTCTGGAACCTTCCCTACCGGGAGGAGGCGTACAATAACAAAGGAGCAGAACCTGTGCTGAACGGCTTGTCCCCACCCTTCTCGTCGCCTGGCCCCTCTCCCTAGGAAGGTCCTGGGAGGTTCCCAGCCGCGCAGCAGCGATTCTGAGGAGGGGGCAGATGGGGCAACAGAGGTGTGGGAAGAGGCGGAGGAGAGTCTCTAGATGACAGGGACAGAGTTCCTGGCCTGGCTGAGCCCCCTTCAAATGGTGGCAGAGATGAGGGGCTGCTCTGTCCAGGGCACAGAAAGGGGGTCCAGAAGGCATTTGGGGTACTTGCCCACTTGCCCTGGCCTGAGGACTGTGGGGAAGCAACAGGCCAGCCCTGGGGCTGGAGTCCTGGGTCTGCTGGCCGCCGTTTCTCGCTTTCTGGACCCCAGCCCCCTGGAGGTATGGAGTATCTAGAGAGCTCAGGCTCAGAGGGGAGCCTGCTTCGAAGCATATTCCAGCCTCCCTCCCGCCAAGGAGCAGGAGGAGCTCCGGGCAGAGGGTCAGAGGCCCAGTCCAAGCTCTTCACTTGGGACCTCAGGCCACTGTTCTCTCTCCTAGCCTGAGCCACTATTTCCTCGTTTTCAAAATGAGAGGACTGGATGATCTTGAAGGCCGCCTGCCTCTGACGCTTTGCAATTCCGTTCTTTTTTGAACATCCTCAGATCCGTAGATTCTGGAATCTGAGGTAATTTAATGAGCACCAGGCATAAAGTGGCTGCCGTTGCCCAGCCTGGTGACTCACCTCTCCCATAGTGCACTCCTCCTGCCTCGGGCTCCCCAAGCCACGCTCCCTTGGCAGAGTGTCCTCGCCTCTGTCCTGGTGCTCCCTGGTCCTCCTCGCGGCTGCTGCCCTGTGGTGGCACTGTTCAGCAGCCGGGACTGGTTCAGGAGCCCCCATGCTTCCCCCACCACCACCAAGTGTATGTCCATGCTGTCCAGCCAAGCGCCTGAGCTCTGAGGTCCTGTTTGATGCCCACAAATACGGAGACTTATCTCTCCGTTATGTACTCGAAGGTCTGAGTCTTGCAGAGCTGAAGTGACTGACCCCAGATCCTGCAAGACAGACGAGGGGGCAGCTAGGACTGGTGCTCAGACCCATCTCCCTGGCCTCCCTGCCCAGCTGGACTAGACAGCCTCAGCTGCTTCTGCCAGCAAGCATTGCACACGCTAAAATCCATTTGTTCGTTCACTAATTCATTCAACAACCCCGTATGAAGGAACTACTGTGTACCGAACACTTTGTGAGGTACTGAGGATATAATGGTGAACTCCGGCCTTTGTGGAGCTTCTGATTCTCCCCCTTCCTCTCTCCTTTCCCTCCCCCTCTGCCAACACCATTCCCAAGCCAAAGCACACGGGATTCTTTCCCTGATTGTGATTGTGGTAGAAATGGTATATGCTAATTGTAGAAAGTTAGAAAATACAGATAAGCAAAACCGAAATAAAAATACCACGTCCTTGCCACCCAGAGCTAGGTTGTGGCGCGGTAAGTAATAGACGTCCTTCTAGATAGATAGTCTTCTGCTACGTGTATTTAAGTATATGTATATTAACCGACGTGAGATTTGATAGTACTTGCACTCTTATGACCTGCTGTTCTCAGCTAATGAGCTCTCCAGCCCCTTGCCCATGCCTTTTCATCTCCTCTAAAGTCATCCATACTCAAAGTTCTCTAACTAGCCCCCTACTTTCCTTTTCTAGCTGGTTTTATCCAAACCAGGCTCCAATCCAAGACCACACTTTGCGTCTAGTTGTTATGTTCCTTAAGTCCATTTTAATCTCGACAGACTATCTCTCCCCTCCCCCCAGACCCCAGCATTTTGGGGGGACAATATCCATTGTCCCACTTTCTGAACTCTAGGGACTCCTCTACACCCTGTGGGTTGTTTTTTTTTTTCTTCTTTCCCAGCATTTCTTATAAACTGAGAGTTCTCAAGGCTAGATGGATTCAAGTGGAATATTTTTTTGGCTAAATACATCATAGATGACACTGAGTACACTTCATTTCCTCCCACCATTGGGTGGGGACAGCCTGATTCCTCTATTGTGTGGTCACATTTTCCCTGTCCAGGCCTGAACCATTAATCATGGATTTTAATGCCATGCCCAAGCGAATAACTTCACTGGGGGCAACACGATGCTAATAGTCCAGGTCCCAGAACATTATTGGCTAATATTCCATAAAATACAGCTTTTCCCTTACTAGAAAGCTATTGGTTATCATGACATACAGTTTCTACTGGAAAGGAACTTCATTCTTTTCCTTTAGTTATAAATATTCCTAGTAAGGAGTTCATTAACAGTCACCTTGCTGCATGGACTCATGAATTTTCATAGCTTCACATTGTTTCCATCTGCCTCCATCTTTCTTCTTTGCAATGCTCAACAACGGTACGACTTTGGTGAGTAGGGGCCTCTTGAGGTTGGTTCCTCTGATCCAACCACAAAACTCCCCAGGTACCCCCAGAAGCCAGCAAGCCTGTCCCAAAGATGTCATACTCCTCGTGTGGTCGCGGGGCTGTGCCTCCCAATCCCCCAGCCGTGTCCTTTCTCTGTCCTTCCTGGAGGTTCAGCAGTGTGGCTGGGATGCCTGAGATGGAGGAGCTGAAGAGAGTCACGGAGCTGAGGTCCAAGCTGCGGGCTGTGAGTGCAGGGGTGGGGTGGGGGGCAGCTGTAAGAGCAGAGCGGGGGGGCAGTGGTTCACCTGGGCTGCTCTCAGAACCCTGAGCTGAGGACCCCCGGGGGTCTGCCCTTTTTTTCTGTCTTCCAGTTGACAGAGGCCCTCTCCAGATGTTCCTACAGTATCACAGAGACCCAGATGAGCCTGAGCAACCTGAGCTCTGAGCTGGTGAAGAACTGGGATCAGGTACATGCGGACAGAAGGTCTGTGGGATTTTCCTTCTTGGTGGGGTGGGGGTGGGGGCAGGGGCGCACAGCTCAGAAGGTCCAGTAGTCGTTTTAGGAATCAATCAGCTTTCTCCCTTATCTTGGCAAGGGTGCTGGGCTATGGGGTAGTGGTGTGGGATCCAAGAATGTGCAAGACCCTCCCCTGAGACTGGCCAGAAGGAGGAAAGCATCTGGGGTCCTGCCCCCTTCTGGGAGTTTAGAGAGAGAATTAGAAATCCTGGCAGGTGCAATAGTTCTAAACGAAAGAATAATTTCGTTCCCTTCCTCTTCTGAACCCTTGCTCTGCTCATTCCCTGCGTTGGCCCTCCTACTTCTATCATCTCATTTAATCCCCAGAATGCTACTACTGGTATGCCCCTTTTGTAGATGAGGAAGCTCACTCCGGGAGGTTGATGTGCCCTGAGTCGCAGCCGGTCCATGACAAATGACAGTGGTAGGGCTTCACGTCACGTTTGCCCACCTCCAAAGCCTATGTTCTTGGCCGACACCAGAGATTTACAGCCTTGAAAGTCTCATTCAACAAACATAAAAATGCCTGCCTGCCCCCCTCACAGCCCGGTGTGTGGGGCCCGGCCCTGACCAGTGTGGCCCATTCTCCTCAGTACCTACTCTAGTCAGTGCCAACAGGGATCCCTAACCAGGGCCTTCAGTTCCGAAGTCAAAGAGCTCTGAAAACCATAGGGTTTTGTTTGTTTGTTTTGGCTGCAAAACCTGATCTCAGTCTTCTGACATGAGTCTTCTTTTAGTCTATGTATCCCACTTAGAGTGGATATTCTTACAGTTCTCTAAAAGTTGAGTGTATTGGACAAGGGGTACCACCCTAGACCCCACTCAGGCTATCCCACAACATAGCCTATGTCTGCTGGATCGCCTTTCTAGAATCATGACAATTCTGAATTTGGGACGTATCTGGCCTGAGTCCTTTGGATAAAGACTGGATTTGAGGTCTCATTTACCCCAAGTTCTCCAAAGGACAGGTGCCTGAGACCCAGCTTGGGCCCAGCCCAGAATCCAGCTCCAGACATAGCTGAGATGGGGTCACTGGGAGGAGCTTCAAGAGGGGAGTGGAGCTAAACAGGCCTGAGGGTGGGGAAGAACACCACCCCATACACACACACTCAATATCTCAACTGTTTGTATCCAGCCCAAAAAGGGGAAGGAAGAAACACTACTGACCTTGAGGTGAAGGTCCTTGAGAGGTCATCTCCCCACATCCGTCTGCCTCCAGGCAGGACTGAGGACCGTGGATTCATCCATGTTTTGTTTTATTTTATTTTATTTTATTTTATTTTTTAAAGATTTTATTTATTTATTTGACAGAGAGAGCAAGCACAAGCAGGGGGTGGAGGAGAGGGAGAAGGAGGCTCCCTGCTGAGCAGGGAGCCTAATGTGGGGCTCGATCCCAGGACCCTGAGATCATGACCTGAGCCAAAGGCAGACGCTCAACCGACTGAGCCACGCAGGCGCCCCTCATCCATGTTTTAAACAGGGGTTTTGATTCATTATTTAAGCACCTTCCATGTGCCAGGTGCTGGAGAGACCAAGAAGACCCTACTTCTACTCTCCCTGGGCCACCAGGAGAGAGGCCTCGGCTCTACTCCCATCCCCAGCAGGCTCTGCCGGACTCCTGTCTGGATTCTGTTCTCAAGCCTTCTAGCGTAGCAAAGGCCATTCTCCTGTGGCCTGTCCTGCTTGGCTTTTTGTCTGTTTCATCTTTGACTAAATACCTGGAGTGTGTGTGTGTGTGTGTGTGTGTTTGTGTGTGTGTGAGAGAGAGAGGGAGGGAGGGACAGAGACAGAAAGAATAAACTTGGGAATCAGTGGTGGCTGGCTGGCCCCACGGCACCTCAGAAAAGCTTAGGGATAGGAGAGTCACCCCTACTCCCAGACTGGCCCCCCGAACTGTGGCAATGAGGCTCCTTCTGCAGGCAGACAGCTCTCTGTCGTCCCCCCCCCCCCACCCATCGCCAGCCATGTCATCCCCTCCCTTCCCCTTTACTCTGTGCTGTTTGATTCTCCCCTTGCCTGGTCCCTGTCTCCTGCCCACAGCATCCAGCAGATTCAGTGTTGTTTGGACAAGATGAACCTCATCTACAAACAGTTCAAGAAATCCAGAATGAGGCCAGGTGAGCCGTGGGGAGAGCAAACTATCCTGGGAGCTCTCCCTTCCCCCCCTTCCTCCATCCTTCCCTCTGCTCATATCCGGCTGTTCGGACCATCCGCGTGGCTGCTGGGTGCCCACCATGAGGCACCAGGGTGCTGCTGGTCTAGGGCAGGGTCCCTGCCTCCAAGCTGCCTGCAGACAGTGAGGGACGGGAGGCCTGTGCCTATTGCCCTGGGAGAGGTGTAGATGGCATGCGTGGGGGGCTCAGAGGGCCGGAGCCTGGCTCTTCTAGGAGGGGTGGCCCCTGGAAGAGAGCCCTCACCTCTGCAGAGCCCTTTACAGTTTGAGGGACATTTCCCTAGCCATTGTGTCTTGGGCTCATTGAAACAGCCAGGCTTTCCAGATAAGGGAGGGTCTGAAGACATATCCTGTAGTCCCTGAGCCAGCTACTCCGCCTGCACTCTCTGCTTGTCCTCACAGAGGACCTCCGGGGGCAGGAGCAGCTCATTTACAGGCTCAGGGACGGGCAGCTGCGTGCCCATGGTGACCGCCGTCATGCGGCACGGTAGGATGGCACCCAGGGGTGGGCTGGGGTGCCAGCATGCTGGGAGACCCCAGTTGACTCTTGGGATTGAGGGGCTCCCACCCCGGGAACCAACCCTCTCCCTCCCCAGCCATGCCCCAAGCTTCTCCTGATGTGTGGACTGCAGGCCTTGGGCTTGAGTGCCAAGTTCTCCTCCAGCTCTAGGATTATCGGAAGAGCGCTGTCCCATAGACACAGGGTGCCAGCAACGTACCTAACTTTGAGTTCTCCAGTAGCCATAATTCAAAAAGTAGAAACCAGCAGGTGAAATTAATTTTCATAAGACGTTTTATTTAACTCAATATATCCAAATTGTCATTTCCACATGTGATCAATATAAAAAAAAATTAAAGAGTTTACATTCTTTTTTTTGGGGGGGGGGGGCTAAGTCCTCACAGTCCTGTGTGTATTTGACACTCACAGCACATCTCTCTTCTGAAGCTAATTTTTTAGCAGACCGAACTGTCACCTTACCAAAGCAATAAAGCTGCGTTCTTCGGGAAAACAATATTTTACACTGCTCCAGTTTTAAATTTTTAGTTAATTGAATTAATGAAATTAAAATAAAAATTTGGGCCAGGCGCTCAGTAGCCACGTGTGCCCAGTGGCCGGTGGCTGGAACATGCAGATCTAGATGATCGTCTGTCCTCGGGAGCCTCGGTCCTGCCTCTGGGGTCTGGCCGTGGAGGGGGAGAGCAACCCAGAAGCCGAGAAAACAGAGACTCCCCCATTCCTGACGCCCCGCTGGCCCCCTTTGCTGTGATTTTCAGAGAACCTCAGAGGCTTTTTTGCCTCCCTCACTGGGATTCCATCATCCTAGCCTCACCCCCCCCCCCCCCCCGTCTGGGCATCTCCCATGCGCTGGACCCCGTCCTCTGGGCTGTGCATGATCTGCACTTATTTAATGCCTGTAAAAACCCTAGGCACCGTTACCCTCCCCTGTTTATACATAAGGAAACCGAGGCCCTGGGAGGTTAAGTAGCCCAAGCAGTCCTGGTCCGGAGGCTTTTAACCACTCCGCCGTACAGCCTCAAAGAGTTTTGCTTCTATCAGTCGGCAAGACTGCTTCATGAAGATTAAACACGGAAGGAAGAATAACCCTTGACAGCTCACCGCTGGAATGTTGAAAGATGCCACTCCGAAAAATACTTCCTGGTTTTCTCTCTCCCCGCGCACCCGTCCTGGGTGTTCCATAGGATGGATGAGGAAGCCAACTCTGTGCGGCAAAATCACGTGTCCGCAGCCTCCCGCGGCTAGGAGGCCGCGCTGGGACTTGCAGCTGGGATTCGCCAGTGCTCAGCTGGCTGAGAGCAGGGCCCAGGACGAAAAGCCCAGGGCGGGGGTTCTGCTCTTAGGGAACTGGGCGGGAGGCAGCAAGGGAAGCCTCTAGCCTCTAGCCAAGGGAGGCCCGTTCCCTCGAAGCCCAGCAGGGGGCAGCATCTCCCTAGCGCGGTGAGCATCAGCACGCGGTGGCCAAGGCAGAGAACCAGCACTTCGGGCCAAAGTGGTCCATGCAGGGGAGGTGGGGGGTGAAGGAGAGGTGCAGGGTGGTGGCCTGGCTTATCCAGCTCAAGGCTCCAGAGCCCCCAGCTGGCTCTGCCCGCAGCTTGAATGGTCCGGAATGGGGCCCGCAGGGAGGGGTGTTGGATGAGGAGCTGGGGCTGACCGCACATCCTTCAAGGCCCACTCATCCACCACTTCCTACCTGAAATGTTCCCCAAGTACTCCTCTCTCCAGCCCTAGCCCCAGGATCCCTGCGGCAATTTCTCTGCAGCTTCTGTGGCCCCTACTTGGCATAATGCTTCCTGTTTGACTCCTCAGTCCTTCCTGGCTCCACTGGACTGTGAGCCCCCCAGGGCCAGGCCGAGCTGTCTGCATCCTTGTAGTTGTCCCCAAACCCTCGTGGCATTCTGTTTTGTTGACTGATTGGGCAGGTGACATCATTCCTCCCTGTTTCCTTCAGGGCTTGGCTACAACGAGGAGCAGATTCACAAGCTGGATAAGTGAGTAGCCTGTCCCCCTGGCAGGTGGGGGAGTGGGAGCGTGGGGGTCCCCAGGCAGGAGCCATCTTCTGTGTGATGCAGGGTCCTGCTCCCAGGTTGAAGTTGGGCAGAAGCAAAGCGGGTGACTGTGTCTGGGGTAGGTTATCTGGGGCCAGGGGAAGGAGACGGGGTAGCTGACTCTGAAGCAGGCTTGATGTCATTGGATTTATTTGCAGCACGAACAAGATCGTGTGTCGTATTTCTTTCCCTAACTGTCCTCCCTGATTTACCGCTCACTGCTTCCTGCTCCTGACCTTCGCTGTGCTCCTCTCTGCTCCCCTGTGCCCTAGACACTCATCTTCCCGGAGGTCCTCCCTGATTTAAATGATTATTTGGAGACTCACTCCCCCAGTTCCATGCCCACCCCTGACCCTTACACACTCTCTCTCCCTCTCTCAATCTCCAGAAGCATCTCGCCTTCCCTGTGAGGACTGGGCTTGAGTGTATCTGTTCTCTGAGATCCCCTGGTCCTTCCACATCTTTCTGTCCCTGTGTCCTGTGTCTCCACCGCACTGACCTCCCCATTTCATGTGTGTGAGCCTCAGTTCCTCCTTGTTTGGAGACGTAGCCCTGCTGGGGATGCCAGCCCTCGGAGGAGGTCTCCTTGGGATGCTAGGCATGGACGCAGGTGAGTCTGGCTGCTTATTTCTGTGCCTTGGTGTTCCTGTCTTTTCAGAGTGAATTTTAGTCATTTAGCCAAAAGGCTCCTGAAGGTATTCCAGGAGAAGTGTGTGCAGAAGTATCAGACATCCCTGGTCACGCACGGCAGGTGGATGAGGTAACAGTCTGGCCCTCCTTCCTGGGCTCCCGGACCCTGGGGCCCTTCCTGGTCTGGCTCTTCAGGCTTCAGAGAACCCTGGGATTTGTAGAGCCCTGATTGAAGGGAGATGGTCGTAAAGGAAGAAAGGCAAAAAAAAAATTGTGTGGTTTTATGCACCTGGGTGATTTCTGTACATTAGCTTATTTAATCCCACAATATGTACCCCATGCGGTAGATGCTATCACCGCACGTCCCAGATGAGGAAACTGAGGCTCGGAGCACAGGTCTCATTCTCAATACCACACAGCTAGTTAAGTAGCAGACCCACAACTAGTATTGGGTATGACTGCCTCTAAAATCTGGGTTCTTTCCATGTTCCCAGGTGGGTATGTTGGGAAACCTCTTCTCTGGGGAGAACACAAGATCCCTCTGGGGTGAGGCCAGGCAGGTTTATAGACTTCCAATGGTCAGGGATGCAGGGGCAGGCAGAGGCCCATAAATAGAAGCCTCTCACACTGTCCCCTAGAGGAGATTTGGGTTTTTCCTTCTCACATGAGCCCCTCTCTCCTTCCTCTGCCTGTGGGAATACTGGCTCTGCCTGAGAAGAGAGGGCAGGTTCCCAGGCCCATCTGACCTGTGGGCTTGTTATGGGGCTGAGACCCAGGCACTCACCCACCCTCACATTAGAATACGGCATCTCCACCCCTAACCCACCCCAAACTCTGATTTAATTGGTGTGAAGTCAGGCTTGCATATCAGCATTTTAAAAGCGCCTCCAGGTAATTCTAATGTGTAGGTAGGGGAGGGAATCAACCACCGGCTTGTCTGTCCTCGGATTGGTTTCAATGGGGAAAATGTTCCTGCTCCGTCCCTCCGCTTAGGGAAAAAGAGAATTCCTAGAAGAGTCCTGACCTTGGTTTGTTCTGGCAATAGGGTGGCGCCCAGAGTAAGCGCGCTGGGCTGGGCTGTCCTCTGCCTCTCTGGTGCCTCGCCTGGCCCCGTGCTCGTCCTCCCCGGTGTGTGTGCCAGGCTCCCCCTGTGGTTCTGACGGGACCCTCGGCAGCCTCAGTCGGAAGTGTCATCCGCATTCCCCCAGTGGGACGGGGAGGGTTGAGGGCACACCCGGGGGGGACAGAGGCAGCGAGGGAAGCACATGCCCGGGACCCCTCAGCTCCCGCTTTCCCCCATGTCTGTGTGGTGACCAGAAGGACAGCTGGATTGGCCTCCGGGAAGAGGGAGCAAACCCAGCTTGGATTTTTCATCTGCTCTCTCCAGGAAGGTGCACGAGACCAGGAACCATTTGCGCATGGTCGGCTGTTCTGTGGCTGCCTATAACACGGAAGCCCAGGGAGCCCAGGAGAGCCTCAGCAAGGTGCGAGAAGGTCAGGGCCACGGGCGGGCGCCGCTGAGAGGAGCCGGGTCGGTCAAGCACTCTGGGGGCGTGGGCCCACTCCCCTGCCTCTGGGCAAGGCTGCCCTTGACCAATTCCCAGCACGCTGTGGCTAGGAGGTCTCTGACAGACAAATGTGCCCTGAGGTGGGGACAGAGAGAATGGAAGGCGCTTCCTGGCATTCTCAGACTGAAGGTCACTGCAAGGACAGAGCTTCCAGAATGCCAGGACATCTTCCTCATGCCCCGGGTAGCCGAGGAGGTTCCAGGCTACTCCGGAGAGAGGCAACGTGAACCCTCCTCTCTGGAAAGAGACCAACACACAGGCGGCTTGAGAAGGTTGCTGCTCCGGTCGCCCGCCTGCAGCCCCCGCAGCAGCCCCGGTCCTTCAGAGGCCGGCTGGGCTGCCCTGCCCCTTCTCCGAGGCTCCTGGCTCACACTGGGCCATTGGGGTGTGGGGTAGATCCAGAGGAGAACCTGGCCGTCTGGACCGTTAAATCCAAGCACAGACAAGGGAGGGTCGCTGGGGCAGTTGCCGCGCAGCATGGGAAGCAGGGGCCTGCAGGAAAGGCTCGGGCATTCTGGGGGCGCCAGGGATGCGGGCGGGGTGCTGTTCTGTTATCCTTTTCTTACCCTTACTCACGCCTCCCTTGCAAAAAAAAAAAAAAAAGCACACCTGTTGGCCCATCCCGCCTGACAAAAGTGTGGCTTCCCTTCAGATCCTTGACTGGTTATGTCACCAGCTCCTTCAGGACAGAACAAAGGACGCTCAGGTCTCACCACCCCCGACAGCCACCTATCCCAGCCCTGCACTGACGGACCTGGTTCTCCAGTAAGTGCTGGAGAGAGGGGCGTGTGCGTGCGTGTGCGTGTGCGTGTGCGTGTGCGTGTGTGTGTGTGTGGAAGGGAGTGGTGGGAGAGGGGGTCAGGTGCAGAGGTTAGAGCCCGAGGGGTTCTGCCTCAGGCCCCGGAGGCAGGAATAGAGAGTCGGGGTGGCGGGCTTCCTGGGGAAGGGGGCCAGCAGGACAACTTCGGTCTCAGCCGCAGACGCCTCTCTTGCCTCTGCCTGGGACAGCATGCAGGAGCTCTGTAAGGAGATGAAGCTGCTGGCCTTCGACCTTCAGGACAACAATCGCGTCATTGAAGGGTAAGGAGCTCCCACTGTGTGCGGGGAGGGCTGATGACAGGTGTCCATTCCCCGGCCCGTGTCAGAGCTTTGGCCTTGTCCCCATCCCTGTGAGGGGTAGGCTTTCACTCTAGTCTTGAGGATGTGAGCCTCAGTGCAGTCAGAGAGGGGGACTTGGAGGGGGACATGGAGTAGTGGCCGCGTCCTGCTCCCTGTGAGCGTGGACTGTGCCCCCCACGCCCCCCAGACCGACTCCGGCCACCTTCGCTGCCGTCCGCAGAGCGCTGCTCTTCATCCCCGAGTCACACGCCAGGCCGCTGTGGCGCGGAGCTCGGACTAAGTGCCCGGGGCCTGGGCTCCTCGGGCCTTGTTGGGCCCCAGCTGTGTGTATAGGCTCCCGGGGCTGCCAGGCTGCAGGTCCAGCCTCACGGACTCTGGATCACACCCCCGTTAGACTCCCCTTCTCGGGGGGAGGGGGGGTCCTGGAGAGGGCGCAGGGAGTGTGCCTCGGGGCTCAGACTTTCGGATTTTTTGCACCAGTAAAATTCACAAAAGAAAGCTGGGGAATAACAGTGACCAACTTCTCATATAACCAAGTAAGCACATTTGAAAGGGGAAAAAAATCCTGCCATCTAGTAGTCGTGCTTTATATAAGCACATTTTTTAACACCAAAAAGGAGGGACATAATCTCAGCCTCAGGGATGGTCCTTGCCCTGAAGCTCAGTGGCCTGTTTGCGAACGTACACACTTGGGCGTGCGTGTGCATGTGCGCTCACCCCCACAGCCTCCCCACCGTCCTGTGTCTGTCACCTCCCCACGGGAGGACCCATGGCACAGTGGAAAGAATCTGCAGAGACTCCAGCAGGGTTTGACTCCTGACTGCATGACCCTGGGAGGTTTTGCTCGGCTCTGGAACTCAGTTCCCTCCCCCTGTGAAATAGGAATAATGATCTCAATCTCCTGGTGGTAACTAGGGTTGAACTAGGATGAGATATGCCACATGCTGGGGAGGGGAGGGGGCGCAGAGGGAGGGGCTCACCAAATGCTAAGTGTTCCTCAGAGGCCAGGCCAGTCTGGAACCCTGGAATTGGGGTTAAGAGCTAGGGAGCCGGGGGGCACCTGGGTGGCTCAGATGGTTGAGCTTCTGCCTTCGGCTCGGGTCATGATCCCAAGGTCCTGGGATCGAGCCCCACATCGGGCTCCTAGCTCGGTGGGGAGCCTGCTTCTCCCTCTCCCTCTGACTCTCCCCCTGCTCATGCTCTCTCTCTCTCTCTCTCTAATGAATAAATAAAATCTTAAAAAAAAAAAAAAAAAAAGAGCTAGGGAGCCGGGAGCAGAGCCTGTGGTTGTCCCCAGAGTTGCAGAGTGTCCTTGGGCTGAGGAGGCTCCCATGGCCCTTCCATGTCCCATTCCAGCAAGGGGAGAATCCGGCCTCTTAAATACCCGCAAGGAGGAGATTCTTTCCAAAACAGCCCTCATGGGCAGGAAGTTCTAATTTTAGTGCCGACATAAATTTTCCTTGCTGTGATATGGAGTCTATTTACAGATAGTTCAAAACTTGATTTTAGTGAATTTTTACTTCCTTATTCAGAGCTGTAGCCAAAGAGCCTACAGAAATTATCTGAATTCCTCCTCCCCTCCTTTTGACCTTGTGGCCACACTGGATTCACCAGGGGAGCTTTTTTTTAAGAATGCAGCTCCCAGGTCTTGCCTTCAGAGACTCTGGGTGCCAACAGGGGTGGGGGACTTTATAAACCCCCCAGGTGATTCTACCGTGTAGTCAGGGAGAAGAACCAGAGAGTGCCTGTCGGGGGTCAAGGACTCGACGAGGGGATAACTGAAGACTTGAATGGCTCGGTGCTCCCCACAGTTGAGTGTGTTGGGTCCTGGGTGTGGCCCGCAGGCTTCTCCGCGGGGGTGGGAGAAGCTAACCTGAAGCTTTCCTTACAGGTTAAGTAGGCCCCCGTCGGCTCCTGACTCCTGATCTCTGAGCTCCGTGGGGTGCCCGACATCCGGAAGCATTAGAACCATTCAAACACTGCTGTCCTGCCTGCAGTGTGGGACCTAACACGGATGCTGTCTGGTCCCCTCTCATCAGCCTACCTCCCTCCTGGCCGACAGCTGGGAGCCATCACCAGCATTACCTTCCACTGCCTCCCTGCCTGAAGCAGCACGGCAGGACCTGGGGCACCGGGCCGTCCCTGTCAGGACCCACTGCCTGGGCTGCCCTTGGCATCTCCCGCAGGCTCAGGCACATCTCGGTCGCCCCGGCCTGTAGAGCTGGGGAGAAGGGGCTCCGATCGGCCCGCCCACCCCCCTCCTCTGGGTTACAGGGCTTCGCTTCTCAGGGAACAGAAGAGGAGGCCTCTGGGGGTTTCCCTAGGATGCTGGGTCAAACAACCTCATTTCGGTCTTCCTTCCTCTTAAGGGGTTTCACGTTGAACATACAGCCCTGCCCTCTCCTGTGATTTCTGAGGGTCCCCGCTCTCGGCCCCGGGCATGACAGAGCCTGATTTTCCCTCGACTCTTGGTCTGGCAGAGCCTGGCAGAGTTGAGAGAATGGGTGGTCCAGGCCAGGTGCTAGAGCCGCGGGCACCTCGCCTTCCTCTCTCCCTGAGGCACGGCCAGGCTCTGGGAGATGCAGCCAGCCGCGGTCACCGGTGAGCACAGGCCTGTAAGTCCAGATAAGAGGCCTGCGCCTTCAAGAAGTGGAATAAACAGGGCCGTCTTCTCTATTTCTGAGTGGCTCTTGCTGGGTGGTGTCTGTGAGGCAGGGGAAGGCTCTTGGCGGAGTGCGCTTGGCCTCCCAGCAGGGCTGGGTGGGAATCTGTGAGGACAGGATTGGGAAATGGAGCCGGGACTGGTCACTTCCTGATCCCTGCCTTTCCCCTAAATGTGCCCTAATTTCAAGGAAGAGCCCTAGGAAGATGGCATCCTGCTGGGAGGGCTTGCCTTCCCATTCCTTCTCCTGCCCCCAGCCATTTGGGGGAGCTGTCAAGGGGGCCTGGGACTGGGGGAGAAAGGAGATCTCTCTTTTCTCCCCCCTTAAATCCACCATCTAAGTGCCTACTGTTTTCCCCCCTTCACCCCCACCACTGTTCAAAACCTAGGCTGTGTCCTAAATACTGAGCTTGAGCACTCCTCTGGGTCATTTCGAGTGGTGCCTGGACATTCAGATTTATACAAACTTAGTCTTTCCCCTGCAATACATCCAGGCTCCCCTTAACCAGGCCGCACTACCCACCCAGCCTGGGGCGTGGGGGAGAATGCAGTAAAGTAGCCCCCTTAGGGGAGGGAGATGCGTGGGAAGCCCCATTTGTGCACCAACATGATGCTTGACTCTGGGAGAACCGCAGAAATCTTTCCTGCCCATCTTCGTGGAGCCCGACGTCCTCAGAGGCTACACTGCCTCATGACCCAGCAGGGCAGAAGTGAGGACGCCCAGGTCCTCGACTCCGACACCCTCCGTGCTCTTCTCTATGGAGAAGACCAGCACCCCTAAAGCCCCAGGGGAGGGCTGCTGGGGGGTGTTACTAGCATTGAGCCTCAGTGGCTTCACGTACGCCATTGGCGGGGGGTGTCCATGGGGTCACTTAGGCCCAATGGGTTCCGATTCTGGGGCCCCCGGAGCTGGCTGCTGCCTCGATGCCCCTGGGCCCTGGGCCACCTCGGGCTGCTCTGGCTGCGTGAAGCTCGGGCTGACACTCCTAGCTCGTCGGAGGCCCCGCAGCCGTGGCTGCCTCTGGATCACACATGCTTGGTGGAGCTCAGCGAAAGAGCCTTGGGATCCCTGAAAGCCAAGTGCAGATTTTTGGGGGATGATAGGATCCAGGCTCTGTGCTCTCACGAGAAAAGCCCAGCAGAGACCAACTCAAAGGCTCAGTTTGTTCCCGTGCGGGGCAGAGCCCCTGCCATGGATGCGTCCCCCCATTTAAACTTCTGCAGAGGCTCTCGTTCTCTGTCGGTAGGGAGTGAGGAAGTGGACCAAGGCCCATGGCCGGAAGAGCCTTAGAAGATCCTCCGATGTCTGAAGACTTCTTAAAATTCCCTTTCTCTTCTCTGTCATGATTCCTAACTTAACACTTAAAATGAAGAGTCCACTGGGCTCCCCAGACCCGACGTGAGCACCCGCGGTGCGCCAGGCCCTGTTACCGGCGCCGGGACCACACAGGTGACCACGACGGATGCCTGTCCCGGAGGAGCTCACCGTGTCATGAGGGAGGCAGTTCAGTGTCATGAGGAGAGTGCCGGGCTAGGAACGCACAGCTCAAGTGCAGCGTGACATCACCGTCTCAGGGGGGGCCATGCTGAGGTCAGCCTGGGAGGGTGTCAGGGAAGGACTCGGGGAACCGCGGGCTCCGGGCGGCGGCCCCGGCGGGTGAGTGGAATTATCTAGCAAAGAAGGCATGGCAGGCATCTGGGGTGGTGGGAACAGCACGTGCCGTGGCGTGGAAGGAACTGTAAGTATGTGTGTCACTGAGCATAAGCCCAAGTGGGAAGTTGGTGTTGACGAAAGGGAGAAGCCAGACCCAGAAGGTCCTCGTAGACCACACTGAAGAACTTGAGCTTTACCTCAGGGAACCGTAGACACAGGTTTTATGTCAAGTCCAACTAGGATTTTAAAGATACGACTCTTTGGTGCCTACGTGGAGGGTGTATTGAAACTCTGTGCCTCAGTCTCCTTGTCTGTAAAATGGTGGTGGTGGTGATAGCTTTTAAAGTTACAGGTGGGAATAGATCCGGTATTTCCACACAGGGCCTCCAACACACTGTGAGCTCTGTACACACCCTCCCGGCCCTGACCTCGCTTGGCTGTGAGGCCCCTTGTACAGGGAGGGTCAAGAGACAGATTCTCTTGTCTCAGGTGGGCCAGGCCGTGGCTCCGTTCAGTCACAAAGGTCTGGGAAGAACCCACACGGCGGCATTCAGATTCATGGCGAGCATCCTCTTAAAACAGGCTGGGCCAGGTTAAAAATGGGCCTACCTAGGAGGACGTGGGGGCGCGTCCCAGCTCCCCACACGGAAGGGCAGCCCGCTTGGAGGGCCTGGTGCCTGCCTCTGGGCCCTAGCACTGCGGGCCTGCAGTCTCTGTCTCTCTCAGGAGCTACTCAGTGTCCTCTTTAGAGGCTGACGTCCTGGTTCAAAACAGAGCTTCTGGGACCCACCCACAGGATTCCAGTCAGTACGGGTGTGGCCCAGGAACCCGCATTGTTGATGAGCTTCCCTGGTGATTCTTACACAAGCTAAGGCTTGAGAACACTGAGGCAGAGTTTGCAAATATCCTGCAGAGGACACAGGAATGGGCCCACATAGGCCAAAGGGCAGGAGGTGGTAGACACCTGACTAAACGCCACCCCCCAACCCCAACCTGACAGCTGAGGCCAGGGGAGCCAGACTGGGTGACAGGACAGACCCCCACAGGGGCCCGGCCGTTCTCCCACTGCACCCACCATTTGCCCTCACGGGGTGTCTCCCTTCAGCAGCGGGCGCCTCAAAGGATCGCCACAATGAGCCCTTTGGGGTTCACTTCCAAGCTGCTTCAGTGATTTTTGTCAAGGGTAGGAATTCCTGGCTTTTCCCTTCATCTTGCAGAGAATCCTCAGCCAGTTGGGGGTGGTAAGGAATGGGCCAGGATGGCCTGAGGTAGCTTCAGATTATTTCCCTTGGAAGCTCCGAGTTTCGGCAGTCATTTCAAGTAGCTGGGTCCTTTCCCTGCACCCTTTGCAGAGAGACATGGGGGTGTGCGTGGGGGGGAGACAAGAGATGGGAATGAGGACAGGAGAGAGGGTGGGAAGGAGGACTGGGAGGAATGGAGTGATAAAGGGATGGACAGGGAAAGGGAGAGGAGAATGAGGGGAAAGGGGGGCAGAAATGAGGGGAACAAGATAGAGACCTGGAAGAGACGGGTGTGTGTGTGTGTGTGTGTGTGTGTGCACGCGTGCACATGTGAGGGGGCTGGGGCGAGAGCAGGGCTAGCCTGGAAGGCCATCCAGGCCACTGTGCTCGTGCTGGTCTGTCCCAGTCCCAGTCCCCGGCTTCCTGCCACAGCGATGGGCCCAGAGCGGGCTTAGTGCTGGAATGTAAGTGCCTGTGGGAGCCTCCCCGCTGGCTGAGTGGGGGAGAGCTGCTGACAAATCTGCCTGGAATATCTGAGTTTTTCCACACGGAAAGAAGAAACATATACACAAACCAGTCTTATCATAAGCCCGGCAGAGTGACTTGGGACGGAAAAATTCCATTATTGAGAGGCAGACGGGGGAGGCGCCACCAACTTCTGGCCAACACGCCCCACCCACCCCCACCCTGCATGGGGACACCTTTCCAGGAGCCCTCACATCCCTGCTGCATTCCGACCCTCTTGTCCTAAGTACTGTCAAGGACCTAGATGTGCCCCGTGGGAGCACGGGAGCTCGGTGACCCAGAGAAAACCCACCCTCCTGAAGTGGGGATGGTGTCTTACCAGCCCTCACCCCTGGCCCAGGAGGCAAGAAATCCGCCCCAGTGACCATCAACTTGGGAGGATGCACATGAGCCTTAAACAGAGTTCCCAACACCATTGCCACCCGGCCCCAGCAGGTCACTGGGTGCCTTCTGTTCTCGCTGGGCCAGGCAATTCCTTGTCTCCCCGCCCTGCAGGAGCCATGGCCTAAAGGGTGTTAAGAGATGAGTTTGGGATTAGGTACCAGTTGGGAGCTGACAGGTGAATTCATTTCAGTCAACATTTATTGAGCACCTCTTACTTGCCCTGTACCGTGTGATCAGAAAGACCAGCAAGACGCAAATCAGGTGGGGGGGCCTGGGTGGCTCAGTTGGTTAAGCGACTGCCTTCGGCTCGGGTCACGATCCTGGAATCGCGGGATCGAGTCCCACATTGGGCTCCCTGCTCAGCAGGGAGTCTGCCTCTCCCTCTAACCCTCCCCCATCTCATGTTCTCTCTCTCTCTCTATCTCATTCTCTCTCTCAAATAAAATCTTTAAAAAAAAAAAAAAAGACGCAAGTGGGGAAGGCAAAATGTAAATTGTGACTCACATCATGATGATGTGAGTGTTAGAGACGCAAGCAGCTTGTAGGGTCCCAGAAGAAAGAGTGAGGATCAGGTCTGGGCAACTCTGGGAAGACTCTATGGCATTTGGATTAGACCTTGAATACTGAAGAGGATTTCAACAGGGAAAGAAAAATGGGGAAGTATTTTGCTGATTCTTGAAACTGCACCTACAAAGTGAGATCAGAGATGTTTAAACACTGTCCTTTTTACCACACCAGTTGGGTAGTGTAAAGGCAAAATTGTGCATTTGAGTCCAGACTGTGACACATTTTGGGGGCTAGTCACATGTCTTCTCTGAGCCTCAATTTTCTCATCTGAAAAATAAGAATGTCAGCCATTTCACAGAGTTGCCATGAAGATCAAGTCATTCAAGCCCAAAGTGCCAGCCCCACAGTAAGCACTGGATGCATATTTCTTGAGTAAATATAACACATAGCATTTGACGAGAGACTTTTACAAACATTTTAATTCTCCAGCAACATTTTATTACGGTCCCGGCTCACAGTCTAGCAATAGAAAGTGTTACTGACCCCCAAGACTCCCCACTTCCATGGGAGGCTGAGCTCTGCATCCAACAACCTGCCCAACAAGGGAAGAGAAGTCACGTGCAGAGCTGTAACCCTGCCCTCAACTAGGGTGAGAGCGTTTCCCCTCAAATGTCTATGGAGGGGTCCCACAATCCCAGCTACTCACTGTCTTGTGCCCATTTTCAGAGTGGGGTCTGTGAGGCACCTTAATCAACTCCTATAAAACATAGGCCAGTATCCAACTCCCTGGATCTCTGGAGGTGGGGTCTGGGGATCTGCATTTGGAACAAACTCCCACTCCTAAGGTATGGGAACGTTCGGGGCTGTTGGCGCCCCTGCCTGGACTGCCCTTGCTCAGACAGACACAGGGCTTCCTCCATTCAGGTCTGTGTTTAAATGTCTGCCCTCGGAGAGGTCTCTCCTGGCCGCCCGACCTAAGAGTTGCCCCTGCCATTTTCTATCCTCTTCATGTGCTTTACTTTTTACCATGAAGTACTCAGGACCTGACCCTATATTACACTTATGTTTGCATGCTTATTATCTGGCTCTCCCCCGAAAATGGAAGCTTCAGGAACATGTTCGTTCCGCTGTTGGACCTTTAGCGCCGACAGCAGCGCCTGCTAGAGAGCGGATCTTAGCTACTTGTTAAATGAAGAAGTGCTCTGTACCCCGGCAGGTGCGCTGGTCACTAGTGCTGTCTGCCAAATAGTTCCAGCTCTTTCCCCATTCTGAGCACAGGACGGCATTGCCCCCCTTGTGGAGGGCGGGCTCTACGCCTCGGGGCTCTCTTGGCTTCCTTCTGCACAGTGGCCGGCAACATGTGATGTGGTGGCTGCTCCATCAGCCTGGGGCCCTGAGTGGCTTTGAAGAAGAGCCTCCCTGCCAACTGGCAGAGGGCATGTCAGAGTGAGAAAGAGGTTTCTAGTTTAAAGGCAGTGAGATTTGCAGGTTATTACCGCAGCATAACCTAACCTGTCCTGACTGGTCCAGTGAACTTATGCAAACAGCTGTTCTCTCAGAATCACTGGGAGGTCCCCGACATGCTCTGGGGATTTCAGCGACTTCAGATGCCTCAAAGCCAAACAAAACCAAAAACTTCCCCTTCAGAAAGTCAGGATGCATTCTGTCCTTCCCCTTTCCTTCCTACTGGGAAGCTCAGCAGGGGGTGGGCGGGGGACAGCCCTGACACAGCTCCACCCCCCCCACCCCCCCCACCCCCACCCCCGCCGGGGAGGAACCAACACGCTCCCGGACCACCTCTGAAGTGACCTCACACACTGACCACACACTCCAACAACTGGCATAATCTTTCCCCTTGGTCAAAAATAAAAATAGCACACCTACTCTTCTGGGAGTGAGTCACAAACAGAAAAAAGTCGATGGCTCTGGGCCAAGAGGATCTGCAAACACGGGAAAAACTCCCAGTGGACGTGTCTCAGCAGATGCTGTGCTTTCACCCTGCTGGCCCGCCGGACCAAAGAGCCATCCAAACAACTCTGAACCTCAAGCATCGGACACTGCGCCAGGCCAGGCATCGTCCTGACCCTCCACTGAGACTCGGATTTCTTTAGTACTTCCTCCCTGGGGAAGGAGGACTGACTTGAGAGAGAGAGTGTGTGTTGTGGGAGGGGCTGCTCCTTCAGGGAAGAAGGGGACTGGGCTGGGAAAGATGGTATCAGAGGAGGCAAGTCCCAGGCAGGGAGCCTCCTGTTAGGGGTCAGGGGTGGCAACTACCTCTCCCAACCTCAATTTCTTGGCTCAGGCAGATGAACCTTAAGATAAACTTGATAAACTTTTTGGGTTGGCTACATGAGGTTATGTTATCCCCATCTTCATCTCCGTTCCCATCCCAGAAGCCAAATGTAGGGCTCTGGCCCTGAACAATCTCCTCCACCATCCAGGGCCGAGAGCAGCCACCCCCATTCCTCCAAATCAGAGCTGGAGCAGGAAGGGAAACCCAATTTTTCTGTGCATCTCAGACAAATGGGAAGGGGTTTATGTCTGGTTGTTCCAGACAGTCCTCAGTTTCCCAGGGCTAAAGGAGACACTCATCCAATGAGCCTCTCTATATGGGGGACCTGGCCTGGGCTGCCCAAACTCACGCTTGGGGGGGGCAGGGAGGGGGATGGAGGACAGAGATGGCAATTGTTGGCAATTATTTCACAAATGGCATTTTAGAACTGGCCTTTCAGAGATGTGCTCATTGCCGGGTCCTTTCTTCTTGCCATACCCAGCTGTCACCCAGAGCTCAAGCTGGTTCCACACCCTGGACCTCACCCAGCTCCCTGCCTCCTGGGAGGGAGTGATCTCCTCCAACGAGTCTCAAGCCTGTGGTGATGGATGGATAACAGAGGGGTGGATACAAGCAGATCTTTATACGCAATGCAGGTTTCTGCAACAACCCCAAGAAAACTGCCGAAAAAGTGGAAGAGGTGGGAATAAGAGACCAAAAAGGAGAACTGTACTTTCCTGCATGAACATTCAGCAGAAAGCATTCAGGGATAGAAGCCCCCTCCCGCCCCCCGCCATGAGTTTTTTTCAGTGTGCCCACTGAAGTTCACCTGCCCTGTGGGGAAAAGAACGGAGAAGCCCCCCTTATCACCACCCTAGATCTAGAGTAGTGGAGTCCTTGGGCCAGCAGCAGCAACACCACCTGGGAATCTGTTAAAAATGCAACATCTCAAACCTCAGCCCTAAACTCCTACTGAGTCAGAAACTCTAGGGGTGGAGCCCTGTAATCTGTGATTTAACAAGCCTTCCAACGGACTGCACGCCAAAGTTTGAAACCACTGATGGGAGAAAAAGCAAGGTTCAGACAGGGGAGCGGAAAGGTGGGGGAGGGAGTAAAAGGGGTGGCTCATGATGCACCCTCCCTCATCTCAACTCCTTCTGCTCTGTAACACCGTGGAGTTGCCTATTTTCCCTTGTGCCCAGAAACCACCTCCTCAAGTGAGAAGCTCCAGCCTCTCGTGAGACCCGGGGACGCGGCATTACGAATGAGGAGGACTTTCTGATTGCCACCACCATGAAGGAGAAGCCATGGACCAAAGCAGGCTGGGAATTCCCTGACCACTCGACTCTTGAAATTTTAGGAATTACCTAAAAATTACCTCCAAGGGGAAAGAAAAAGCAAAAGTGAAGATTCCCCTACCAGACGCTAGGGGGAGTCCCATCTCTGGCCTGGGAAGAAGAGCGTGCGTCTCAGGTCTAGAGGAATTTAGATTATTTCCAAAGTTGGTTGCTGGTGACCTGTGTTAAATCAACCAAACTGAACCCCAAGTTTTAAGAGGACAGTCAGTGATCACCGCGTCAGAGTGGTGGATCGCAAAAGCATTTACCTGTCTTCCCATTCCCAGACCAATTTACAGGCAAAAACAAAAACCTAGAGAGGCTGGAGAGGGCCCCGGGTCATGCAGCTGGCCTGTTCAAAGATCCAGCAGTCCCGTTGCCCGCCCACGAGAGACGATCAGAACAGGCTACGTAATTTGTAGGACCTAGTGTAAAGAGAAAATGACGGGCCCTCTGTTCAAAAAGTATTAAGACTTTCAAGACGGTGAAATCAGAGCATCCAAATGGAAGGGACAGAGGAGGTTATGAAGCCGGCTCCGGCGCTAGCAGGAAGGAGTTCGTCTTCGGGTCCCACAGGTGAGCTGTCCGTCCCTAATACAGAGTAAGGCTTTCGGGGCTGGTGTTTCCACAGTAGTTCCTGGAGCAGCTGTGGGGAGAGGAGGGTTTGGTTTAGGAAGATAAGCTCTCCCAAGCCATGCGGCGAGGGAGCGGTCTCACGATCCCCCAGGGCCCCCGATCATACAACCCCAGTCTTCCGGGAAAGGAATATCCTACCAGACAGGGCTGCCCAGAGAGGGGAAATCCAGCAAGAGTGAAAGTCGCAGGCGGGCTAGGCGGCTGCCCGCGGTCAGCCTCGGAAGCGTCCCCCGCGGCGCGTCCCTCGGCGTCACGGGACTCGGCGCTGCTGCGGGAGCCGGAGCGCCGGCGGGGCCTGCCCGACCCACGCGCGGCCTGCTGGCCGGGGGGCGTCGGCGGCGTCGGGGGCGGGTGGCACGGCCCACACCCTCCCGTGGGCAGGAGAAGCGGGAGGGTGGCGCGCGGACACCCGGCCCGGGGACCTCTCCAAAGACCCATCCCCAGCGAGTTCCTAAGCCCTTCCCTGCCGCCTGCTCCCTCACCTGGGCGTGTTGGGGTGCAGGTTTGCGGGGGGGAGGGGGGAGCTGGTGTTGGGGGAAGTGATGGGAGAGGGAAGGAGGCAGGGCTGAAGGCAAGACGGTCCCGACAGCAACGCCTCTTCAACGGCCCCGGTCGTCCGGTCCGCTCCCCGCAGACGCCCCGAAATCTGCGCTGTCTCCCGCGCCCCCAGCCGCTCGGCCGGTCGGGGGTTCCCCGGGGCGCCCTTCCTGCCGCGCGCCCGTCTCCCCGCCCCCGCCCCGCCCTGCAGGCTGCGGTCCCTTTAAAGGCGCGCTCGTGTGGGGCCGCCCTTCTCTCGAGGCTGACTCGGGAGCCGCGCCGCCGCCGCCGCCAGCCGCAGTCGCTCGCCAGGCATGGCCATGGCGTCCCCGGCCATCGGGCAGCGTCCCTACCGGCTGCTCTTGGACCCAGAACCGGCGCGCTACCTGCAGAGCCTGAGCGGCCCCGAGCCGCCGCCGCCCCCCGGCCGCTCCTCGCGCCGCTGCGCCCCCGCGCCCCTCTCCACTGCGCCCGGGGCGCACGAGGGGCGCGGCGCCCGGAGGGCGGCCCGGGGGGACCCGGAGCCCCAACCTCGGGCCTCGCGACCCGCCCGCCCTCTCCGGCCTGGTCTGCAGCAGAGACTGCGGCGGCGGCCTGGAGCGCCCCGGCCCCGCGACGTGCGGAGCATCTTCGAGCAGCCGCAGGATCCCCGCGTCCCGGTGGAGCGAGGCGAGGGGCACAGCTTCGCCGACCTGGCGCTGCGGAGCGGCCGGGGCTGGTGTGACCTGTGCGGACGAGAGGTGCTGCGGCAGGCGCTGCGCTGCGCTAGTGAGTGTGAGGGCAGGGCAGGGGAGGGGCGCGCGGGAAGCCCGCAGGCCGCCGGGGGGCGGGGGGGGGGGGAACTGCCAGGGGGCTGGCGCAGGGGACGGTCATTGCTCTTCTCCACTTCAACCAAGGGAGACACGCCCGGGGGGACTGCTTCTTAGTCCCCTGGCGGGTAGGCTTTAGTGACTGCCCACCGCCCAGGTATGGCGATGCTGTGTTTGACAAATACCTCTTTCCCTGACAGGTGCGTACCCCGCCCCTACACACACACACACACACACACACACACACACACACACACACA
>NW_022589729.1:18040245-18131582 GCF_004348235.1 Phoca vitulina | reverse complement strand
ACACACACACACACACACACACACACACACACACACACACACAGAGTCACTCACTCAGGTTGGGGATGATGACCACGGCCGCAAGGTCATTCCGTTGTCTCCCACGCACCCTCTTGCTTTTGTTGTAGCTTCTTGACAGTGGGTTGTGAGACTGGTATTGATATGGCCATTTGACCCGTGCTTATTAGGGTTAATGGGAATATGGCTTGTTTGTCGCCTGTGGTCCAGGCCCATGGTACATGCCCCCCTGTGTTACGCCTCTCCTTTAGGGCGCACTGTTGCGACAGGAAAGAGACCTGGTTAGGCTTTGGATGGAAACAGGCTGTAGGTTGAAGTGAGCCTGAGGTCACCCTGGACCTGTGCCCCGCCCCTTGCCTTTCACCTCTGGCCCCTCAAACCTTTGGACTCTGCTCTAATGTTTGGCAGTGTCCTGTCTCCCTTCCTCCTCCTCTTCCCCCTCTGTCTCCTCCTCCTCCCTCTCCTCCTCCCCCTCCTTCTCCTCTTCCTCCTAGGTTACTGCACCAGTCATCAGGCTCTAAAATTCCCCAACTCCCTGTCCAGTACTTTCCTCTCCGGAGCTCTCAGGCCCCCCACCTCCTTTGGAGACAGACTCTTCTCAAAGCCTGACTGTAGACCACTAGACACCCAGTGTGTAGACTTTCTGAGCAAATTTGCAGTCTTCTTGGAGGTGGGGGTTATTTTTCGCTTCCTACAGTTCGGTGTGTGTATTTCTTTCACGGGTGTCCTCTCCCCACGCCCATATTTGCAGTTGCCATGTTTGGTGGAGGATATCCATATCCACGTGTTTATGTGTTTATAGAGATAGTTTAATATCGGAAGTACAAAGCACAGAGGCTGGCACAGCCCCTAACAAGCATCTCTGGAAGTGGCTTGTGGTTTGTATCTGTCAGCAAAGGCCCTCCCCCCTTGAGTCACAAACAGAAAGGCCCACCGCCCCCATCGGACTGCAGCAGCTACCGCCCATCAGGAAAAGCCTACCTTGCCCGCGTCCGCAGTTCCCAGCAGAGGCTGTGCGGGGTGCCTCCTGCTGCAGCCGGCTTCGGGCAAGGAAAGCTCACCTTCTAAGCCAGGGTCAAGTGGAAGGGAAGGATTGGAGGGGAAAGTAGGTGTTGCTCCCTCCACCACCAGAACTCACAGTTCAGGTGCTAATACAAAAGGAAAGAGCGAACTTCCTAGAGGTGTGTGTTGTGGGTGGAGGGCTGCCGTCACTTGGTAAATGCTCTTGACCCTACAGTCACATGTAGCTTGCCCATGATGTCTTGGCCACGATTGCCCTCTCAAGGGTCCTAGGGTACGTGACTGTCTCCACCAATTCTATAAACACACACAGAGCCAGTATTCTCATTGTCATGGATCTAGTTGTGCTAGAATCCTGAGAAACCCACTTCATTGGAATTCTAGTCTGTAGTAAGACATTTGGGGGAATGCCTGAATACCAGAGATGGGAGCAGGGCTGGAGTCAGGGGACTAATGAGCGGAGTCTCTGTCATTATTAATATTTAACTACTTGTGGACCTGTGGCTGGATGGGAACAGTTGAGAAATGTTCTGATGTGCAAATGAGCCACAGGCAGGTGAAGACACAGCTGGCCAAACTCACCGAGCATCTTTGTGTAAGTTGAAGATCTAATTCCGTGGTGGGCTTGGTTTGTTTTATCTTTGTTTTGAAAAGCAAGGTTCAGAAATATGACCTTAAAAAGGCGGTAGCAGGCAGCGATTAAGAGAACAGACTGACACTAGAAGACCTGAGTTCGAATCCTTACTCTGCCACTTAATCTCTGTGTTATTCTGGGCCTCTCTGTGCGCATCTGCTTCCTTGTTTTAAAAAAAATGGGGATAATAACATTACCTACTTCATTGTGTTAATGTGAGAATTAAATGAATTAATATATGTAAAATGCTTAACACAGTGCCTGGCAAAAGGCATTATGAACGTTTAATGCAATACGAATGTTATTGTTATCCCCTCCCATCCAACAGCTGTAACAATTTGTCTGGGCTCATGACACCTCTGAGGATCACCTTTCCAAGCAGTGAGTACAGTTCTCAAATCCTGCCTGGCTGAAGTAATGGGGAAGTGAGTGCCATGAGCATCCCAGGATTTGCGGGTATTAACTGTCCTCCAGAAACACCACTCCTGCCCGCTGTGGTTGAGAAGCATCCTCACTGAATGCCAGTAGCTTAGAGAGCACTAAGACATTGATGCCTTGTCTTTATATCACTTGCCCCCAACAAAGTGCCAGGCTCAGAGCAGCCTCAGTAAGTAGCATTTGATGAAGGTGGTGGCTTGTTTTTCCTCTTCAATCTCTCTGCTCTTGGAAACAAGCAGAAGGGCAGTGGTATATGAATGACATAGGTCAGGGCAGGAGCCTGACGATGGGTGGCAGCCATGTTGGCAAGATGCGCTCTTAATAAGGGAAACTTTTAGAAAGCTGTCTTCCCACGGTCTGCCTGCCTGTTTAGTGAAAACCCCTCTAACTTAGCCTTACCCCTACTTCCAGGTCTGTAACGGACTCTGGTTAATGCTGGATTTGCCCACAGAGGGGTTCAGAGTTAATATTAATCTCCAGGATTAAAGAAATCATGTTTATTAGATAGAGAAAGATATCCAGTGGGGTTTGGGGGAAGAGAGAGGCAGAGAGACAGAAGCAAAAAGAGAGAGACGCAGAGAGACCGAGAGACACACAGAGAGATTATGTGAACGCTTGTGTGCTTTGGGGTGGGGGCAATGGCAGTGGCGAGAACCCACCTCCAGCATTCCAGGAGGGCAAGGCCAACAGCAAACACCCCGCGAAAGTCACCGGCTGCCCTTTGGCTTTGGTATCAGAAATGTCCTTTACAGGTCATGGACCGTTTCTTCTGTAGAAGGCACATGGAGTTGACCTTTTACCTTTCATCTCGTTTTGTGGATATGTAAGCCATCCTGGACTAGAGAAAGTCTGGAAAATGGGGAAACCCGAAGTCCAACTCCACATTCAAGGAGGGATGCTTGGACATACCTTACATGATGCTAGTGAGTGCCTGGAGCCTTCTCTGGACGCGTCATTGTTCAGAACTATGAAGTGTTATGTGATTGGGATTATAGGGTTGGAAGGGGAGCCCTGGGGCTCCTTATCCTACTCCCCATTTGATAGATGTTTAATTATGATGTGAAGAGGAGGTGCTCGCCATGAGACCTCAGGGACAGGGGACTTTCTGGGGTGAGTGAGACTGATGTCCCACAGGGCCCCTTGTCCAGCCTTCCCGGCTCTGTCTTGTCACTTCATTAATGGCTGGGCTCAACCCACCTCTCTGTAAAGACTGGAACCACCCATGTGACAGCCACTGGGTCCTGTGGAGTCATCTCTTGTGGTGACTTCTTTGTAGGAGAGGTTACTGCGACATTGAGTTGTCCTGGTGCAGACCCTAGAACTCTTGGGCACTTGGAAAGCATTTTATTTGTCCAGTACACGCAGCAGCACTGAAGTGTGTGGCTTGAAGCCTTTTCGTGGACTCAGGCCCCTGTTTGGCTGGGGAGGTTAAGGAAAAGGATGTTGAGTTGTTAAAGAGAGTGGAACCCCCCACCTCCAATTCCTCCCGCCCCGGGCTCTAATTGGGATCTGCTCCTAGGAAAAGTCCTAGTGGAGTAAGTGAGTGAGTGAGTGAGTGTGTGTATGTGTGTTTGGGGACAGAGAACAGACCTGGAATGCTTTGAGGGAGGCCTTCTGAGGTCCCTAAGCTGTATCTTGTTTCCTCTCCTCCCTGCTTCCTGTCTTCTGGAAAGATGAAAGTGAAAGCATTAAATGTGGGCTTAAGTGTCCCCCCTCTTCATCAGAGCATGAAATTTTCTGATTATGGAGGGAAGGGGGCTTGAATCCCAGGTACAGTCAAAAATGATTAATGCCACTTGTCTGCCAGCCTAATTAGACTTGGTAATGAACGAGTGTTTGCCTGCTGATCCTACGGAGTTATTAGGTGGAAGTGAATTGACATCTCCCCTCAGCGCTGAGGCTTTGGTCTGGGATCCTCTCTCTTCCCCCCAAGTTTATCAGCCACTCAGCCTCGGCCAAGCCTGGCATGTCGGCCCTGAGTGACAGGGAATAGACAGCCCCCTGCCTGGCCCCCAGGACCCTGCCTGGCTGGTGAAGTGGCTCCTGCCACAGGGGCTGGCTCATGGGGGTGAAGAGTGTGTGAGGAGAGGGACCAGAGGCTCAGGCCAGGCCCAGCCCACCTCTGAGCACAGGAAGACCAGTGGTAGTGCCTTTTCCCTGAAGAGCCCAAAGGATTTTCATGCTGGCTTCCACATTCATCCTTGGAATGGCTTCCTGAGGTCAGAACGCAGGGATGCTGCTGCCGAAGTCTTACGTGGGCAAGGAGGCACCGACCGTCCCCCTGGCTAGGGGCTGGACAAGGTTGGAACCTCTCAGGTGGGGCAGAACTGGCTGGCCTCGAAGGCCTTGGGGCCATCTCAGGCTGTCGGGTCATTTCCTTCCTTCAGGCCCTGCCCAGCATTTCTGGGTCCGAAGCCACGCCCGCATAGGCTCTTCCGAGGAGCTCTGGCTCCCACCCCATTCCTCAGTTTCCCCACAGAAGGAGCTGCTGGCCATTCTTGCTCTGCCCAGGGTACTATTAAGGCTGGTGAGGAAGCTGTAAATACACCTCTGGCCTTATCAGAGGCCCTTCCTGTTCGCATTCCTCAGATGACAAGGTGAAAATTCTTGGGCAGGTGAATATTTGTGGGTGCGCAGAGCATGCAACCGGAATGTGCCCCCCCCGCCAGCCCGAGCCTCCGTCAGCAGCCAGTCTTCCCTCTTGCTCACAGATCTGCTGTGCTGGTGGCTGGAGGCTGTCTGCCCCCCAGGCCACCCCCGGCCCCAGCTGGGTTCTGGCTCTGCCTGGGTTGGGGCGGGCCGGCGGTGCTGACGCGGGGAAGGCCAGCCCGGACTGGGGAGATGGCTGGGCATTTAGTCATTTGTGGTTTTGTTCCAAGAGATTTGACAAGCTTCTCTCTGCATGTTCAGGGCAGAATCTCAGGGTTGGGAGGGGAGCTGAGCCAGCTCTTCGACTTTGGGGAAAGAGCAAGGAGGCCAAGGTGATGATGTCAGGCAGGGCAGTGGGCTCTCTTCCCTGGGGGCTCTGGTTTAAGTGGAATCCCATCAGTGCTGGGGACTAGCCGTGGGGAGCCCTGCCCCGAGGTTAAGACTATGTGGACTCAGACCTGGGGAGGTGATGTTTGGGTGCTCTCTGAAGTACCCCACACACCATGCTGAGGAGACCTGGGCAGAGCCCGTGCACCCCAAGAGCTCTCCGTGGTGTGGTCTTTGGCCAGAGTGGCTGACAAGTTCAGGTGGGGCCTGTTCTAGCCTGCCTGTGGTTCCTGGCATAGAGAAAGTTCTTGAGAGATGCACCCACAGAAAAAGCAGTGACGTTGGGTTTTTATTTTGCCCCTTTGGGACAGGAAGGAAGGAGAACAGCAGGGATCCCTCCCGGCAAGGTAGCCATGTGTGTGGCCTGCCCCCACCCCCACCCCCATGGAGAATATCCGGTCCTGACTGAGGGGTCTGGCGCCCCCTGGTCTCTGTAGAACATCCCTGCTTTCCTTCAGGATTTTCCTACCCACACCTACCACCTTGGCTCCACTGAGGGCATCAGGGAGAAAAGTGTGAGCTCACATGGTGCTGAGGGTTTGTAAGAGGGTGCTGCTGGAGTCCAGTGTGTTCATTACTGCGTGTCAGGGGGAGGCAGGGAGCAGGGCCTGTCACTCACCTGTGACCACAGCGTGGCTGGCTCATGTTTACTCTGCTGTGGAGGGCCTGCACCCCACCTTCTGCTCTCCCTCCCTGTTTCTTGAGCAAACATTTCCAGGGCAGGGCAGATCTTACCCAGATGTCCGCAGTGGCTATTGGCCACGGCTCCCAGAGAATGAAAACTTGTCTTACGTGGACCTTTAAGAAATCACACCTAAAAGTCAGGCCTAAAAGGAGAGTGATGTTCTTTGCCTATGTTTTTTTTTTTTTAAAGATTATTTATTTATTTATTTTTGAGAGAGAGAGAGAGAGAGAGAGAGAGAGAGCGCGCTTGTGAGCAGGGGGAGGGGTAGAGGGAGAAGAGGGAGAAGCAGACTCCCCACTGAGCAGGGACCCTGAGGCAGGACTCGATCCCAGGACCCTAGGATCATGACCTGAGTCAAAGGCAGAGGCTTAACCCACTGAGCCAGCCAGGCGCCCTGTTTTTGTTTGTTTTTTCAATCCTTTTGTGGGTTTTTTTTTTCCCTTTTATTGACTTGTTAATCCTTTCATGTTTTGTGTCTACTGGATGCTGGCTCTGGGAAAGAATTATCGTCATGTTTGCTATAGATACAAGTTGGTGTCCTGTGAGCCTGCTAGGTGGAACAAGGAGAGTTGAGAATGACAAGAACCGTGGGAGCAGAGGTGGCCTGGCCCCATCTAAGGTCTTTCCTTGTGCACTGGCTTGTGAGGTAGGCAGGGGCTGGTGGGATCATGGCCCTCGCGCAGGGGAGAAAGCACAGCATTCAGGGAGGCAAAGGACTGCTCTAAGATGACCCAGATCGGAAGGAGCAAAACCAGCACCAGAACCCAACACAGCATTTTGCCTTATAAGCTAATGTCATTTGAACATACAAGTTCATTGAGTCTCCTCCTTTGTCTGGCCCCCCCCTTCTGCCAACGAATGCTGAAATGTCCATAAAAAGAGGTACAGAAGAAAAAAAGAGGGTGAGCCAAGGGGTGGGTGAGCCATGTGCCAGCTAGACAGTCAGCCAGTTCCTGGATAATTGAGAATTGGCTGCACTTAAGCCTGTTTCCAGTGTGTGGTTTCTAAATAGATTTTCGGCATGTGTAAATCATGAGATCTTTAAACAAAAGGTGAAGTTTATCTACGTCCCAAGATAAAAGAAAAAAGAGTCTCTCTGTGGCCCTGCCCCACCCCCACTGGTGTTGGGAGTACGTAGGGGGTTGGCATGGAAATGCAGGTAGGAGGTCTTTTCCCGTCCCATGCCTCCTCCTCGCCGTGACCCAGGGTCAGCGCTGATGATATCAGGGCTAACCAGGAACCACAGCAAAATTAGGCTGAGTGTCCGAAGGGACAGCTAGGGTGAAGAAGGGCTGCTTAGGGGCTTTAATATAAACCGAGGTTTGCCCCCCGGACCTCTGGCTCTCTCTCAGGCAGTAGCGTGGCCACGTGCAGACCAGCAGATCTGGGGAACAAGCCCCAACTCTTACCCCATCTCTGACTCTCTCTCTGTTTCTCCAGGTCAGTCTTACATTTGGGTATCATTGCTTACTTTCTTTGCTGACTTGGAGGAGGCTGTTTTTTCCATTCAAGCTGAATGGATGCTGGAGGTTTGTGGTTTCTGTTGAAACAATTGTGTCCTTTCTGCTGGGGAGGAAGGGATTTAAAAGAAAACAAAACCCCTCAGAGATCCCTTACTGTCCAAGGGAACAACAGATCCCAGCTGTAACTTGATTTGTGAGAGAAAGGGTTGAACATATGGTACCTAAATGTCTATTCAGGTGACGAATATTTTCAAAAGCGATCTGGAGTTACCTTTATATGAATGGGGTATTTCAAGGTAAGAATATAGTGTAGCCCTGGCACTTGAGGTAGGGAAGGCTGTTTCTTCCAGTTGTGCTGGGCCTTGGCTGGACTCCCTCCCCAGCAGGCAGGTCATCTGGTCGGTGCTCAGACGTTGGGGGCTACAAGAGGTCATTGCATGCATTCCTCCTGCCCCTAGTTAGTGCTACAGTTTTCTATCTATCCAGTTTTCAAAGGGTCAGGAGGGAAGATTCTAGAGCCTCCCAAAGCTCCTCCAGTGTCTGCCAGTTCTCTCCTGCTGGCTTCTTCGGTGGCTTAACCCCTCAAAGAACAGCTCTGTGATGAGGAGAAAGGAGAAGTGAGATCAGTAAATCCTCGAGCCCAGAGGGGGACATTCAGGAGGGGTTTTCCCCCATTACCTGTGACTCCTACTAGAAGCCTTCTAGCACGCGTGTTTCCTTCCCTGAGAGTTGGAATGGGAATGCCACCCCGGCCGGGGCTCACCCTGGTGGGAGTTCTGGAACCCCTGGGGATCTCCCAACCCTTGCTTGATGGCTCCAAGTGTCGTTTTAGGACCTGGACTCACTTGTGCCCAGCCTCTTCTGTGCAGAAGTTGCTGGATAAACTAGAGGCCCTCAAAAAAAAAAAAAAAAAAAAAAAAAAGGCCATGGGCAGCCCAGTCTCCCTGAGGAAGAACGAGGGAGAAAGAACCAATGTCCGGGCCTGAGGAAGGGTGCGATTTTAGGGCATTTCTGTCTTAAATGAAGGACTGGCATACAATGCACTTTTATTATCGAGCTTACAAACAAGTTTTTATTGTTACTGCACCAAGTACTGAGGCCCTCAACTGTGGGGGTGTTCTAACAGGGGGACCCCCTACCCAGATTTCCTAGGAGGAAGGCAGATGATGGGGGGCCCAGTTTGGAGGAACAGAGTGTAGCTTAGGTTTGTTCTACCAACAGTTTCTTCTCTAACTGGGCCCGAGGACATGGCCTCCAGCTAGGACACTGCTCAGCGTTCTCTGTGACCCGGGGACAAACGACAGCACAGGGGAGCTGACCCAGGCTGGCGGTTGCGGGAGGAACAGCAGGGCTCACGTCTGAGCCCACGGGTGTTGACTTCTGGACCTGACATCAGGTGACCGGAGCACAGATGCGTAAATGCATCTTCATTTCTGCACACACCCGAGTCCTCCGCAGTGCAGATGAGTGTCCCTCCTTCCTCTGCAACTGGCTTCCACTGGCAGTTGGCAGATGAGTTCTGGAATCTCTGGGCAGCCCTGGGAGCAGGCATCCCTCCCCAGCGACTTTCCTGGAAGGCTTTGGTGCCAGTCCAGTGCCAGGCGCCCATTTGGCCTGGGGGACATGGCTTCTAGGAACTTCCCCACTAAGGACTTGGTGGCTTCTGGGAGTCAGTGTTGAGGGGATGCCCTGTGAGCACCGTTGTGGGGCTAGAGAACATTTCTGTCCTATTTATGTGAGACTCTCTTCTTTCCTTCTTTTCTCTTTCTTCCTCCTTCTACTGCTCACCTCTCTCTGCTCACTGCCTCCTTACGGGCCCAGTTGGCTGAAAGCCAACGCTCTTCCCCGCCCCTGGGCTTAGCGTGGGAGGATGTGAATTAGCCCCGTCCTCCCGCAGGAGCCTATATAGCTGGTAAAGCATTATTAATCCGCCATCCCCAAAGAAATCCATTAACGAGCTCCTGGGTCGGGCACACGGTGTGAGATAACCGGTCACTTCTGCTGTCTGTTGAAACTTTGGAGACATTGATTTTCAGGCTCACAAGCACTACTGAGCAGTGAAGCTTGGGGCAGGCTCTTTCCTGCAGCCTGTTTGGTGGGGGCATTTTTATCTTATCAAGCTAAAAGCCCCAGGAATAGAAAGTTTTCCACTGGGGGAGGTGGAGGGAAAGGACCTCAGCTGGGAAGGAGAAGGCATTGCTCAGCCTGTGCTGGTGCCCGGGCCCCACGTCCCAGGTGCCGGTGACTTCCTTCGGGGAGAGGAGCTGGCTGGGCTGATTGGAGCAAAGCCCCAGTCACGGGAGGCCCCGGGGTCCTCCCAGGGCCAGTGAGTCTCCGCTCATCGCTCCATCCCTGCCGGCTGGCCTAGAGAGAAGCCATTGATCTCCCGCAGCGGGATGACCGAGGGCTGGGATGAGGAGGCGGCTCCTGCCTGCTTCAGAACAGTCATGGCGAGGCTCCAGCGGCTTTTCCGCAGGCTCCCCAAGAGCCGCTCGGGATCAGAGAGGCTCCAGGCCCTGCAGAGGTTCTGCCATGAGGCCCAGCTGGCTCGCGGTAGGTCCAAGTGCTCTAGCTAGGGGCCTTCAGGGGGTTCTTGGGTTCCGAGGCCTTGCCCATAGGGAAGGGAGTGCAGGAGCCTAATGGCAGCCTGGCATTTGCTGCTGAGCTCAGCGGCCCCCCAGGGCCCAAAGCTCAGGTGCTGACACCCTGCCAGCTTTAGGTGGAACAGCAGATCCGAAAGCACATGCGCAGAGGCCCAGGTTGCCTGTGGGTGTGAACAGCTTTTCCTGGGTTAAGCAGTCATCCTAATCTGGGCCCCTGAGCTGGGGGAAGATGGGCACTTGGATGACACCGTTTTCCACTCTACCGTGCTGGAGCTCGGAGGGGTGTGAGACCTTGTCATAGTGTGGAGTCGGCCTCCCAAGGACCCATGGGCAGTGACGTTTCCTAGGCAGGGGTTTCTCACCTGCATGGTTAGGGGAGGTGCCTTCAGGGCCCCAGCACGCAGGGTTTGCAGGGCTGGGGACTACTAGCCGGGACACAGGGGACAGGAGCCCAGCCTCAGGCTGCAACTGGGCCAGGATTTCTTGCCCTGAGCACTAATTAGCAGGAGAACGGTCCTTGCCAGGGGAAGGATAATGGCATAGTGTGGGGCGAGTGAAAGATAAGAAGGAGAGACAGTAGCATTCACATTTTCAAGGAACCTTAGGTCCTCCTACTCACTTTTTTTCCAAGAAAGGAAGCTGAGGCCAACCAAAGCTGGTGGCAACACCAGAACCAGGGGGGAGTCCTGGACACCGGCCTTCCAGCGCCTGGTTCTTTCTGCTGTGTCATGCTATCTCAGCATCTTATCTTTCTATAGCGCCCTTCTGCCAAAGAGCTGAAGCAATTATGTTTTATTTGTTTACTTTTAATATCATGTATTCCCTCCAGACCCCTGTGCAGGAGGAGTGGAAAGGGGGTTATGTTATTTCACTGATGCGGCGGCTCAGAGAAGTAAGGCCCCTTGCTAGGGGCCAGAGCTGCACAGCCAGGCCTCGAACCCCTTGGCCCGGGTTCTAGTCCCCTTACTGACCGCTTGCTGCTTCTCATTGATGGCTGGATCTTTGGAGCACAAAAGCTTTCCTGGGGGCTCCCTGTCCCACTTGTCTCCGTGCTGTTCTTGTACACATTCAGGAATTGGTGGGCGTCCAGTGGGTCACAACACTGACTTCTAGAGATGGAAGAAAACTGAACAGTCCTCTCTGGACTGAGATTTCGGAAGCAGAGTTTAAAAGACAACATGGTCTGGACTCTGGAAAATATGATTTTTCTGATCGAGGCTTTACCTCTTGAGAAGTGGGAATTTTAATTCAACTAGACCTAATCCCCACTTGGAGACAAATACTCTTAGCCAGCCTGCACAATTTATCCTCATCGGTGGCCTAATACATACTGCGGCCCTCACTGAGAAGACAGCTGGATGCTGAGTTGCTCAATTTAAATGCTCACTCGTGTCTTCGTGTTCCTCCTACCCCCTGCGAGAATTATCCAACAGATCATTCCCTTGCTCCTTTGCTATTCAGCCCAAGGAGTTATAGATTTAAGAAAATCAATCAGGCCTGGAGTGGCAGCATTAAGGTCAAGGCAAATGCCGAACTGCCTCTGAGACACGCTTGCTCGTTTAACTTGTGTTAGCACTTGGACTTAATAGATCAGAAGAAGGGAGACAGGGCACTCAAAGATGATGGCAGCAATAGACAGTGGACTGCAGATTTCTAGAAGAGCTCATCTTACTTGCAGGAATCCATCAGCAACCCGTAGTACGGCACTGAAGAACACGGTGGGCTTGGAGCCAAGCTGAGTTGAGTCTGGATCTTGGGTTCTTGGTGGTAGGGCCTTCCTGGTATAGATGAACCTCTCTGAGCCTTGGTTTCTCCCAGTGTAAACTGGGCAAAGAATCTCAACCTCAAGCCGGTGTCAGATAGGTTAAACGTGACATCGGATGTAAATCAGGTGACATGGTGCTTGTCCCAGAGCAGGTCCCTCCTTGGCAGTTGCTCTTATTTCCTGCTCCAGGAAGACCTCTAATAATGGCTCCCGGTCGCTCACCTGTGCGAGCCCCCCCATAGGGCTGCGTGCTCATCTTCGTGAAAGAGATAGCGTTTGGAGGTTGCCTGGGCAGAAGTGGGGGAGGGGATGAAACTCAAACACCTTCTCTGGAAAAATTCCTATCACTGCGTTTACCACACCGCTAATTAACAAGGAAGGCTAGATGAGCCCACTGGGCATCATTAGAGCTGAGCAAGCGTGTTGCCAAGGAGCAAGTCATATTTCATCTGAAAAGGCGGATCGGGGGTCTGCAGGAAACGGCCTGGGTCTCTCCAGAAATTTCTGGTGGTCCTGGCTCTAAAGGGACACAGCTGTCAGGAAGCCTTTGTGAGTCTCGTGCAGAGAAGGGCGCAGACGTAATCTATTTACTTTTCTTCTCACGGCAAAAAGTCTCCTTTCACCCGGTTGGTTGGGGATCAGCACTTTGTGTGCAAGTGACAGCCAAGCAGGTGTGGAAAAACCAGTTGGAGGCAGCCACCTGGTTCGCCCATAAAGGACTGAACCTGTTTGCTCCTGGGCTTCAGTGGCCTCCTGGCTCTGGTGGGCATACCTGTGTGCACACACCTCTGTGCGCATTCATGTCCGCACGTCCGTCTAAACCTCCTCTGCTGCGCTGCAGGGCTTCTTGCAAGCTTATTTAGCTGTTCTTCTCCTTGGGGTCTGTGGGACACTACCAAAAATATACCCGAGGCTAGCGAGAGGCTAGACCGCCCTTTGCCCCTTCCCAGAGATCGTGTCTGCTTTAAAAACAATAAAACAGGGGCGCCTGGGTGGCTCAGTCGGTTAAGTGTGCGACTCTTGGTTTCAGTTCAGGTCATGATCTCAGGGTCCTGAGATGGAGCCCCATGTTGGGCTCCACGCATGGAGCGGAGTCCGCTTGAGAGTCTCTCCCTCTCCCGCTGCCCCTCTCCCTGCTCGTGCGTGCGCACTCTCTCTCTCTAAAATAAATCTTTGAAAAAAATAAAAACAGTTGGGGCACCTGGGTGGCTCAGATGGTTAAGTGTCTGCCTTCAGCTCAGGTCAGGATCCCAAGGTCCTGGGATCGAGTCCTGCATTGGGCTCCCTGCTCAGTGGGGAGCCTGCTTCTCCCTCTCCCTCTGCTGCTCCCCCTGCTTGTGCTCTCTCACTCTGTCAAATAAATAAATAAAATCTTTAAAAATAAATAATAAATAAAAACAGTAAAACAGAAGCAAAACAAAAAACAAACCAAAAAACCCCCCTTAAGCTCTTCATTCCATATCTGTCCCTCACTACTAGAGATCATATCCTTTCTTTATCAGCTACCCAGACTCCTCCTGGTGTCTTCTCAGGGGCCCGGGGATGGGCAGAGAGGAACCTGAGCCCCTGGGGGTGGGAGACCCCACCTGCTTTGTCTCTCTTACACCCAGAGCAAAGTGACACATGCCTGGGGGGGCAGAGGCCCCTCCTGAGCAGGCCTGAAGCCGAGAGGGTATCTGGAAGCTCCACGCTGGCTTTGGATACCATGGGCTTGTTACTGTTTGTAAAGCTCCCTTAAACCCAACTGCCTACAGTGTTTTAAAAAATTTCTTTTTTTCTTTTCTTAAGGTGCTCTGGCAATAGAATTTATTTTTTTTCCAGGACATATCTATACTGGAAAAAAATATACGTGATGTATTTTTTTCTTTCATCCACTTGTTCCTATTGCAGAAAGTCTTTGGATATAACATGCTGTCCTTTAGAATAGTGGTTCACTTAGAAGGCCCTCAAAAATTACATGTTGAATGAATGCATGCACACATGAAAAACTGACTAATAACTAGGTTTATGTGGAAAGACAGGGGCATAACTGTGAAAAGGTTTAATATTCTCTCTGTGGCTTTCTGAGCACATGTGTCCCGATGGATGCACATGCTCTCATCGCCCCTGGTAAAAAATGGTGTCATATCTTTGCATGTCTATCTGTCTGGCCATACCCTAAATTCAACTTGAACTTCTTTGGATATGATGTCAGGTGGTCCAGCTGACAAACCTACAGACCCTTGCACACAAAGGATGAGATCCATTTGGCTTTCCCACCCTGGGCCCCCACCTGAAATCATTTACTTCAACATTTCCCCCAAAATGTATTGCCTCTTACTATTACTGTCCAGGGGTGGGCGGGACTCTCAGAGATGCTCTGTGATATCACGCTGAGGGCCTGCAGACTTGCCCGCTTCTCTTTTCTACATCCACATCTCCTCCCGGCCACCACTGTCACCAAGAAATCGCTGCATGAAGCCACAGTGCGGCAGAACAACTCATACCTACCCTTGGGGCGCAGCTCTTTAAGATGCTGGAAGCGTTACTGGGAAACACAGTGCATGTGGAAATATGATACGAAAAAAATTTCAGCCAACCAAAAGATTAATTAGAGTAAATGAAAAATAGTTTCGCTGTCGTAAAAAGACTGAATCGATTTAAAAGTAGAATGAACTGTAGATGACTGTGGGAATTATGGCTACAATAGGGCGTCAATGTTATAAACATCGGAAGTGTAAATAATATAGTAAAAACCAGGGAGTGGGGGCCGAAGAGCCAGAGGGAGCGTTCTGGAGTAGTCCCAGCAGAGAGCCAGTTAATTCAGCTAAGGTTGAAGCATGCGTTGTTAAAAATGGCTCAACCCTATTAAGTGTGTTTATATTTTTAAACATATATACGTATACGCACAGGACAGGGGGCAAATATGCTTCAGGATGCAGCACCCCCAAAGACTGATGGGGCGTGAAACAGACCACGTGGGAAAGGTGTGCCGTGGCCAGGCCCCGCGCCCTGCCTCACCGGGCCGAGGGAGGGCACCGCCTGATGCTTCCCTCACTTCCTGCATCGTCTGTCTGAACTTGTGAACTGTCCTGCCCTCCCTCCCCGCACCTGCCCCTCCCCAAATACCCCCAGCCCACACCCCCAGCCTGGCCTGGCCACCCTGCCTTCCTTTTGTGGGAGCTTTTGGCCTCGGGATGTGGGGTTGTGTTGGAGATAGATGATTAATGGGCCTGCCGGAGAGGCACACCCACCCACCCCACCCATACGGGGCAGGATGGTGCCTCTGCAGGTCAGCCTGGGCACCCAGGGTCTGCACCCAGTGTCTGCCGGGCCGGCAGGGGACGAGTCAGGGGAGAAGACAGGCCCCGGCAGAAACAACTGGTACATGAGGCCTAGCAACCAAGGTCCCAGAAAGAATCTTAGAATCGGCTTTAGTCCCTGAGCAACAGGGCAGGACCCTTTGCCCTTCCCTTCAGTACGAAAGTGTCACTCAAAAGCGCACATCCAACCCCAGCCAGGCCTGCCACACGCCAAACCTATCCGGTCACTTTGGGAGAGGGTGGAGACCAGGACCTTGGGGTGGCCTTGTGTCCTCGGTTCAACCGAGGCATCCCAGCATCACCCCACCTCTGGAGCTCTCTCTCTTCAGCAGGCCTGACCTGGGGGAACCTGCTTCCCGTAAAACCCACCCACCCCAGCCCTCTGTTTTACATGGGAACTGAATGTCTGATCCAGGCTGGAGCATGTTCAGGCCCATCTCCTCTTGGCTCTTCCCACAGAGATGGCAGCCTCCATGCGCCCAGCTGCCCACCTTCCCTGTCTGCGGGAGGGACCTGCCCACAGCCTCTGACCTGGGATGTGGGTCTGGCTTCCAGGTCGCTCCCCTACCACTACATCGGTCCTTCCTGCTGGCTTCCTGGCTTGCCTTCTGGCACATTCCGTGGGCTGTGTGTTGTGTGTGTGTGTGTGTGTTGGACTGGGGTTGTGCAGTGGAGGTGAGGAGCCGTTGTGTGTCTCCAGACTGTCCCTGCTAGGGCGGGGCGTGCTGAGTACCCTCAGGGGTGGCCTGTCTTCTGAAACAAGAAACTACAGTATATGGTCTCAGCAGGGCTGGGGTTTGAGGGCCTTCCTGGAAACACAGAGATGCAGATGTCCTGAGCTGGCTGCCTGACCCACGAGCGGGGAGTTTCCATGCCCTTGCTCCACCCTGACTAGGAGTTCAGCCAGGAGTATGAAAAACGTATGGATGGGGTTGATGTTGGCAATTGCTGCAGACCGCCCGGCTTGACAAATCACAGTCTGCCTTCCCATCCTCCAGTACAACCCCCCCCCCCCGCCCCCCATGTCCCTGCCTTCCTCCTCTGGGCCCATCAACAGCAGGGCAGGAGGGAGGTTGGAGCAGGTAGGAGGAACTCCCTGGAAGGTTGCATGGTTCTTCTCACTGTAACACATTGGGAGAGGGCCCCAAAGCAGAGAGGTTTTCCAGCCAGCATCGCACACTGAGGCAGGGCACCCAGACTCAGGAATCCCACCGTGTGGAAGATGACAGCTACCCTTTATCGAGCACCTACTACGTGCCAGGCAGTGTTGGATGCTTTACCTACATTCTCTCTCTCTTTTTTTAAGATTTTATTTATGTATTTGAGAGAGAGAGAGAGAGAGCATGAGAGGGGGGAGGGTCAGAGGGAGAAGCAGGCTCCCCGCTGAGCCGGGAGCCCGATGTGGGACTTGATCCTGGGACTCCAGGATCATGACCTGAGCCGAAGGCAGTCTCCCAACCAACTGAGCCCCCCCAGGCGCCCCACCTACATTCTCTTTAATTGTGACAACAACTCTGCTGGCTAGGAAGATATGACTATTTCCATTTTGCAGATGAAGACATTGAGGCTAAATAAATTCTCTATTTTACTGAGGTTAGGTAAATTGTCCAGGCATCTCACGCTCCATTAGAAGCAGAGTTTGGGTTCAAACCCGGATCTGTGGGACTCCGGAGGCCAGATTCCGTCCATTCCCCAACTCCTGATGAAGGGCCCCATCCTCTGCACCTCTTCTCAAAGACCTCTTGCATGGCCGGCAGCGTGCTTCAAGGCACCTCATGGTCTAGGGATTTCTGACTTACTACTGCTGAGTGGGTACACTTTGGTACCTCTGTGAGGCGGCTGGTGTTGGGAGCCCGGGGTCCATCCTGCTTGCTTTCCTGCCATGCTCATCTCTCGACGTGCTGATGCCGTGGCTCTGTTGTGGTGTAATGGGGAGCAGAGGTTCAGAGGCTGGGCCTCTTTGAGTGGGGGAGGCCGAGAGCCCACTGCTTGTGGAGCTTGACCGTGGCTGATGAGCTAGCCTCTCTGGTAAAGCTGCCCCGGGATCTCAGCGCAAGAACCGCTAGCTATTGCCCAAAGAGGTCAGCATCTCCCAGATGTGGCATCCCAGAGATAAAGGGGCCACGTTTGGCGAGTGGGGCCAGAGCAGGCAGACAGGATGGGTGGGGTCCGGAGCTCCCAGGCTGAGTGGCTGGGCGGGGCTGGGACTGGAACTGTGAACGGACGCTTCCCAGGACGAGGTGGAGACCTCAGGGAGGGATGCTGTGGCCATGACCTGCTGGGGCAGAGGGAAAAAGCACTCGCTACTCAAGTCCCTTTGACTCACACTATTTTCTAGGCTTGGATCACCCTACCCCCCAGCCCCGATGAAGCCCACCCTGGCCTCAAGGAGTGCAGGATAGGGGGGCCAGGACCAAATGAAGGGGACGGCTCTGAGGAACAGTTTCCCAGAAAACAGGGCTAGTGAGAAGCAGCCAGGTGTGGTGGATTTTCACATCAGCTGTGCCGCTGACTCGCTGTGAGGCCCTCAGTGGGTCTTTTCACCCTTCCAAGTCTTGGTATCCTCATGCCTAAACTTGGAGTAGACTGAAGGATCTGGAAACCTCTGTCCACACGAAACCCCGCAGGTGGACGGCATTTATAGCAGACTTATACTCATAACTTCCAAAACCTGGAAGTAACCAAGATGTCCTTCAGGAGGTGCAAATGGACAGAGAAGCTGTGGTCCAGCCACACGATGGAATGTTATTCAGCGCTCAGTGAGCTGTCAAGCCATGAAAAGACAGGGAGGAACTTCAAATGCATGTTACTAAGTGAAAGAAGCCGATCCAAAAAGGCTACATATTGTATGGTTCCAACTAGATGACATTCTGGAAAAGGCAAAGCTATGGAAGCAGTAAAAAGATCAGTGGTTTCCAGGGGTGAGGGGGTGGGAGGGATGAACAGGTGGAGCACAGAGGATTTTTAGGGCAATAAAACTACTCTGTATGATAATATAATTGTGGATACATATCGTTACACACTTGTCCAAACTCATCGGATATACACCACCGACACTGAACCCTAAGGTAAACCAGGGCTCTGGATAATGATACACCAGTGTAGGTTCATCAGTTGTAACAAATGTGTCACTCTGCTGGGGGATGCTGATAGTGGGTTTTGGCGAGGGGGGTGGCAGGAAGTACACGGAAAGTCTCTGTATACTTGTGCTCAATTTTGCTTCAAACCTAAAACTGCTCTAAAAAATAAAATCTATTTTTAAAGATAGGGAAAGCAACGTGTCCCACAGGCATAGTATTGATTTTGTGAAATCACACACACACACGTATATAGGAAGCATATAAAGGCTCCCGCTGTTATTGCAGTGTGGGTACGTGATTTTTCTTTGTTCCTTTTCATGGCATTTTTTCCCATTAGCAAAGAATATAGGCTCACTGTAAAAACCTAGCAACTATGCAGAAAGGTAAAACACTTGAAATCCCATCCCTCCGAGCAAGCATGTCAGAGCCAGGAAGCTCTCTGAACAATGTGTTTAGACATGTGTATATTTTTATATAGTTAGGACCATAGAACAAAACCATTTTTTTTTCAATGATATATTTGTGGACATTTTCCCAAGGTGACCAGTATCAATCTACATCCTCTTTATATAATGGCTAAGTTGTATTTATTTTTAAAAATATCATAACTCTAGCTGGCCCCCTGTAGGTGGATATGGGGTATTTCTAGCAGTTTGTTGTCATGAACAACCATGGCATGAACAGTTTAGTGAAGAGATATTTAGATACAAATAAATACACACTCAGGATGAATTACTGTAGGAAATTCGTATCATCAATGTAAAGACTTTCTCATTTACCCACATCCTCTTTAATACTGGACAGTATCAACTTGGTTAACAATTCTCTTTTCTGAAACCTGAGCAAGATTTTAGAAGTTCAAATATTGGAGGGGTGTGGGGAGGAAGGAAGGGAAGGGAGCCGTCCAGGGGCGGACAGCAGCGCCTCTCCGACGTCGGGAAGGGCGGCCCCGCACCAGACTGGCTCTGTGTCCACCTGGCGCCTTACTTATGCAGGGATCTGAGCTGGGGTCTCCCTTGCTGGAGAACAGGGGTTCAGCGGAGGTCTGAGGATGCCTCGGGACCCTTGGCATCAGGACTCAGTGGAGGTCTGGAGGAAGGTCCGAGGGCCCGGACAGGATATGCACAGATAGGCTTCTGGAATGAGGATGTCTGATGCTGTGGCCACTGGCGAGACCCACCTTGGGGTTTGGCCAGTTGATAAGAATAGTTAGTATAGATTGAACTCTTTATATTAGATCTTGTGTTACTTTTACCTAAGTATCTCATTCCGTTCTCATGGCAGCCCTGCGAGGCAGATACCTCTATCACCTCCACTTCACAGAGAGGAAACTGAGGCACAGGGGACACTAGCCTGGGATCAGATCGGCACTCACACTCTGGCCTCTCCACTTTGGCAAAAGGCAGAGCACCCCTCCTTACTCTGGTCACTTATCCAGTTCATACCAAACCCCTTCTGAATGTTTAGTAGTGTCTGGTCCTCTCAAACACTGAGGAGGGCCCAGCACAAGGCTGGAGACTTGGGGGGCAGTGTCGCTGAGGGTCCATTAACCCGTGGGCCCTTTGCAAGAGGGCCTGAGGTCTGAGGGGAAATCTTGGGGTGACACGGAGAGGGGCGCTCCTGTCCAGGGCAGCAGACAGGCGTGAGGCTGCAGGGTGATGGGGGGTGGGGCCGCAGGTGGGGGGGCAGGCCTGTGGCCAGGGCAGATGGGTGCAGTGGTGTCGGAGGGATCTGGGCCGTCTCTGAGCGGCCACAGCTGGCCCAGCCCAGAGGCTTGTGTGGAGAGATTCCCAGTGCAAGAATGGGGGTCCCTTGAAATGTCCTGAGAAGGGATCCCTGATACTGAGGACTGTCCCCACTGACTTGCTCTGGAGGACCAGGACAACGCTGACTTCTGCTTTTTAGGTTAACTTATGTTAACACTGCATTTTCCAGTGCCCTTTTGTTTTTGTTTTGCTTTTGTTTGTACTGTCTCAGAACAAAATTATTTTAAAACTAAGAGCCACTTGTGTATTGCTTTGAAATGACTAGCTGGAGGCAGGTTGGTGAGACTGCAGATCACCCACCAGGAGCTGAGTGGGGTGAGGCGTCTGCCTGGCGGGGCAGGGCTGGGGCTGGCAGTGGAACGCTGACCGAGGGCTCCCTCTGCAGTGCTCTGCTTCAAGAACCCCGCTGAATCCTCATGGTAGTCCTGTGAGCTGGCTCGTTCCCCTTTTAGAGTTGAGGAGATTAATGCTCAGGGTCTTGCATGCAACTCTGGGCTGAAAGGGCCTGACGTTTCCGTATCAGACTCACAGCCTTCCAAACCCAAATAAATCTCTGTTTTAAGCTATTAGTTCATGGTACGTTGTTACAACAACTGGGAAACTAATGCAGTCTGGGTGCTGAGGGTGGGCCCTAGCAGCCCACCATCCTGGCGCGGGGGTCGCTCCTTGGAGAAGGACCCCTCTTACGGTTTGTCCCCATCATTTCTCCTTACGGTTGGCTTCTCTGTTTCCATAGGCCCCTCTTCCAGGACCTGGAGGCACATTTATTTTCCCCAGAGCATCCCCTGGGAAGGGGGCCAGGGGTTAGAGCTGCAAGGGAAGGGTGGAAACCGGAAAGGATAACAATTCTATTTTATAGATGACAACACTAAGGTCAAGAAATGCCAGTTCTCCCTAAGATACTCCGATTAGAACCTAGGAATGTTGTTCCCTGGTCTTTGCTGCCTCTGGTTGGGGAGATTCCTCATCCTATCTATCTTGTGGTGTCAGAGCTCCCTGCCCCCTCTTGGCCCCTGCGATGTGGGAATGTGAGTCGCCTGGAATCTGGTCCATTTCAAGCTCCCCAGAGCCTCCCTCACCAAGAAAACTTCCCTGACTGCTGTGGCTGGCAGGGATCTCTGTCCCCTGAACAGGCAGGCTTCCTGGACCTGTTGGGCAGTGAGGCCCTGCTCTGTGCTGTCTTACTCGTTAGTTATCTTTTCACGCGTGTGTCCTGTCTGCCCAGGTAGCCTGACTTTCGCCGAGGTCCTGTCTCATCCCTCCTCACCCTCAGGCGTGGGGAGGTCTGTGCGCAAGGCGTTGGAGTTGTTGCCAAAGATGGTGGTCCTGGCTGTTCAGGGAAGGCTGAGCCATCCCCAGGGGCCTGTGTGGTCCTGTGCCACCCAGGGGCCCTCTCCCTTTCTGTGTCCAGATTGAGCACTAGCTGAAGGCTGTGGAGGACAATGGCTTGACCGCACCTCAAGATGAACTGTCTTGAGGGAAAGATGGCCTGTGGGGGTTACCCACCAGGTCCCAGGGGAACGCCACCCTGCCTTTGGAATCTCCTGGAACTCTCCACAGGAGCACATCAGGCCTGCAGGCTACTGGCTGGGGCTGGTGGGGCTTGCTTCCGTGTTTGGAGAAGGGCATGGGGGCTCTGACTTCATCTCTGCTGGCCGAAAGCCCTGGGCTTAGCATTTCCAGGGGCCTGGAAGTAGCAAGATGTGTCCAGTGGTTTTGCCACAGTCTGTGATTACACGGTCTGGTGGAACAAAGTCACTGGCGCTCAAACGTGCTTTTTATAAAATCCCCAAATACTCTTCCTGGAGTCTTCTGTTCCCTAGCTCTGTCCAGCTCAGCGTTGGGACTGTAAAAAAAAAAAAAAAAAAACAACTTTCTGAGGTTTTGGTGCTGTTTTCAGGGGGCGTGTGTGTGTTTGTGTGTGTCAGAGAGAGCAGAGAGAGGGAGAGACAGACAGACAGAACATGAGAGAATGGGATGCACAGAGGGACATACAGAGCCTGGGTCAGCGGTACCAGGAGTTCAAAGAAGAGTCTGGAAGACCTCCTCCTGTCTCGAGATGCTGTCCCATTTGTGAGTTGGCAGTAGCTCTTGCTTGCTGTAGTTTGGAGAGCTTCTAGTCCTTCCTTCTCTTCCTTGTTTCCCCTTCTCAGCATCCCTGGGGCATTGTTCGTCGCTCAGCACGCTGCCGATGCCATACAGGTGCGGCCCCGGAGCGGAGGCCCGAACAGTGCTCCCCGTGCGGCCCCGGAGCGGAGGCCCGAACAGTGCTCCCCGTGCCGCCCCGGAGCGGAGGCCCGAACAGTGCTCCCCGTGCCGCCCCGGAGCGGAGGCCCGAACAGTGCTCCCTGTGCGGCCTCTGGCCTCGGGACTGCCTTATCAAAGGCCCGGCATTTCTGGGCACTGCGAGCAAGGGACGCTTGGCCTGCGTATCCCCCTGTGCCGTTCACCCCCCTCGGTGTGAGGCTGTCCTTGTGCCGGGCAGAGAGCTCCTACTGGGGGCTGGGGGCAGAAATGCATGTGGGCACTTGGAGGCATGGGGTGCCTACCTCAGACAATGGCTTCGCCAGTCCGTCCCCAGGTGAGGGGAAGGCTTCTATGGAGGAGAGTCAGGAAGGCATACACAAGGGTGGGGTCTGAAGGAGGAGACGATGGTGGCCTTCGGGCAGGAGGCCGGTAAGCCGGAGAGCTTCTAAATGCCATCCTAGAAGGGTGGCCGAGGGCTTCAGACCATTGGGTCAGTTGGTTGTGGGGTTCTGGAATCTCTGTGCGTCCCCGCATTTGTGAGGGTGCTCCCCTGCAGACATTCGTGGCAAAACCTGTGTGAGGAATGTGGCCCAGGTGCTCACCTTTGGGGGTGTAAAGGAAGAGGGCAGCTGGGGAGAGTGGAGGTCTCCCTCCAAAACTCCCCCAGAAGAGTGGGAGAAGAGGAGACCCACCCCTGGCCCAAGATGGAGTGCGCTACAGCAGCTTTCAAAAGAAGAGTCCAAACGGGCTCGCTTTTTGGAGCTCATTACCAGGAAGAAAAGGAGTGTCAGGAGCCTGAGCTCTTATCAGCCAAAAGCAGTCCCCAGGTTATCCCCAGGTTATCCAAACAAGTGTGGGCTGTCGTGTCCCTGGCCACAAACCCTGCCCACAGCAGCCCATCCCCACGCACCTGGCTGCACATCAGGAGGCCAGTCCTCCCGAGACACTCCGCACCCTGCCCGGTGGGTCTTCTGCCTGAGCTGTGGCACCTCCAGGACAGGTGACCCCAGCTGGCCCAGCAGCTCTCTGTGGGAACCCTACCTCAAACCGGAACAAATCCGAGCATTTCGCCTGCTCAAGGACTTGCACGGATTTCTTTTGCTGCCAACCTTCGCTTCACTCCCCTCCTCCACAGCACACTCTTCCCTTGCCTGGCTGAGCTTCGCTGCGTCTTGTCCAAGAGGCCCTGCCACTGAGCTGTGTGTCATTGGGCAAACTCACTTACCCCTCTGAGCCCCGGTCTCCCCACCTCCAGAGTAGTTCCCAAGGCTCTTTTCAACCCTGGAGATTAAGTCCTGCCTCCATGGAAATGAACATTGTCTATGAAACGTATGCTTTCCCCTGGGGCACCTGATGTGGGATGTTGTCTAGAGGCCCTTTCAGCTGGCTTAGAGAAGCCGCCTCCACATTTCTAGCTGGGGGAGGGTCAGAGACAGGAAACAGCCCTTCCGGTGGATGATAATGCCTCTGTCCCTGGAGGCACTTTTAATTTGTTAAGACCTGTTCTCCCCTGGAACCAGAAAGTTCCTTGTGCACCAGGCAGGGAAGCTATTACCTGTATTTTACAGGTTGGCAGAATGAGGCCCAGAAAAGTGAAGTCTTTCTCCAGGGATCCGTGACCCCTGGTGATTAATGTAAATTAATAGAAAGAGCACCAGCCTGAAGTCAGATGATCTGACCTTGAGAAAGTCCCTAAGGTCCCTAGACCCCAATTTCCTGTCTGTGAAGTGGCAATAATAATGATTACAAGGTCACACAAAATAATGGAGTTTGCCAATGTGTAAACACGCGTTGTTAACTCTCACCATCCCTGGTGGCACCGAGCTGTTCTCCCACCCTCCACTTCTCTCCTGCACGTTCTTCCTTCCTGGAGCTAAACACAGTCTCCTGAGGTATTTCTCTGGCTGGAAGTAGACAGGATCCTACCTGACTCCTAACCCCCACGGTGGTTCTTTCCCTCCAGACTGTAAATTCACCTGCCACCCAGAGTGCCGTCACCTGATCCAGCTGGACTGCAGTCGACAGGAAGGCCCATCCCAGGACAGGCCCTCTCCAGAAAGCACCCTCACTCCGATCTTCAGCCAGGTAGGCAGCAGAGCCCAAGGACCAGGCTGGGAACAGCTTCTGCTGGTATCCTAGCCTCCACTTTCTTTGCTCGGGAGCTCTGGTCAGCAGGAGGAGGTATAAATATTCCATGCGTGCTGGATGCTGGGGTCCCCTTCTGGCCAGACACACCTCTTTTCAAGGGAATGGGAAAATGGAACTGGAACAGTGACCCAGAGAAGTGTGTAGATATTCAGAAGTCCTCATTAGGTCTCTCCAAACACAGGGCCTGCTTTGGCCTAGGGTTCCAAGCCAGAGGTGTGGGTATAGGTGAGGGCAGGAAGGAGAGAAGGCTCCCGAAGGTCCTTTGAGGCCTCATAGCCCTGGGGCAGTGGGGATGTTAGCGCTGAGGCTCCTCAAGCATGTCATCCCGACTGCCAATCAGGCAGCCAAACAAGATTCAACTTCAGAAGGGCCAGGCAGATATTCTTTCCCTGTGATAAAGAACCAGAGGATTGATGCCCAAAGCAGCTTTGGTTCTGGGTTTTGCCAAGGCACTTGAACCAGGATGTGTCCAAACTTTGAGGTCGAGGATTTGGAATGGAGACAGGAGAACATTTTCTGATTCTTGCATTGAACAAGCATTTATTGAGTATCCCCTGGGTGCCGAGCACTGGGGAGAGTGGGGATCATAAATAATACATCACAGTTCTTATCCACAGAGAGCTTATATCCTGGCGGGGTGGGGGGGAGGGGGGTGGGCAGAATACAACCAAATAGTATATACCGTGATGCATGTTGCAATAAAAGTATGAATCAAGTGTTTTGAGTACAGGAGGCAATTGGTTCTGTTGGGAGAAATCAGGGAAGACTTCCCAGAGGAGGTGACATTTGATCTGATCCTTAATGTATGAGTCCACGGTTGCTGGTCAAGGAAGTAAGGAGGGTCTCCAGATATCATTCATTTATTCATTTAGCAAATATGCTTTGAAGGTTGACCATGTGCCAGGCCCAGGGATGCCAAGGACTTCGTGATGAAGGGAACAGACATGGCCCCTGGCCTCCCTGTGCTTGCAGCAGAGTAGGAGAATGAGACTTTTAAACAAATAAGCCTCGTATTTATGAGGAAAAAGCTCAGGTGCTCAGGGTGCTGTGAGAGACAATCTAGGTGCTGAATGACTGGTTATTTTCTGAAGAGAATACCAGTGGCCCTGGGAAATCCCAAGCCAGCCCCAATGCCCAAGACTAGCCATCCACAGTAGTCACCAGATTTGCCTATGGGTGTTAACAGCCTTCTTGCGATTCCCCTCACCCCTTTTTCTCCCACTAGGAAAGCATTGCTAGAAAGCAAATATCATGTATGGTTTTATAAGAATGAGATTGAATCGATCCTAAGATATATATTTAAAAAATTCTGTGCATCTTCCACATACTTTGGAATAGTAACTGTTTATAGCGTAGCCTGAATGTAAGCAGGCCTCTTGGGAGGGCCTTGCCCTACGAGGGGTGAGGAGGAAAGGGAGACAAATCTGACCTCCCAAACCCTAGTGGATGATGCAGAATTTTGCTGAACGTTTGCCTTATAAGACAGAGGTCACAGAGCACACGGTACAGCAACATTTCCCAAAACGTCAGCTTCTGGAGACATTTTTCGTAGTCACAACTGGGGTGATGCTACTGGCATCTGGTGGGGGAAGCCAGGGCTGCTGCTGAACGCTCTCCATGACACAGGACAGGCCCCCACAACAAAGAATTATCTGGCCCAAAATGTCAACAGTGCGGAGGTTGAGAAATCCTGCCCCGGAGCAGGTTAGCGGCGCGGGTGTGGTGGGCAGAAGGCTCCAGGGCAGGCCCTGGAGTTTGCTCTACACCTCGTCTCCCGCTCGGGATGTCAACAGCAAACAGGGGCTTCCAAGTCTGAGTATTTGGAAGCAGAGTGGCCCCTTTTCCTCTGTTGGGAAGAGGACTCAACCTCAGAACCCTCTGGCAAGCTGAATCAAGGCTGTGTCCAGAGTAGACCCACCACTGAACTATAGAAGGAGCCATACAGAACCACATGGAAGGATCCAAGAGTCCTACGTGGGTGCTGACCGGCCCCCAGCTGCGAATGGCCCTGAGTGGGGTTCGCTCCCTGCCGGCTGGGTCAGGCTGTTATGTTTGCCTTGGACAGGACTGACTGCATGCTTCAGCACAGCTAGGGCAGGACCTAGCCTTCTATCAATAAAACCTGGGCCCTGCTCCAGGCTCACTCCCCTTTTCTAAAAAGCTTGTTTGTGCTGATTTCCGCCTTGACTTGATTTTCAGTTAAATACCAGGATGGAGCTTTCTTTCACCTTGACACGGTCACCCGGGCTGAGCTAGCTTCATGAGCCAGTGCCATCTTCCTGGGGGGATTTGCTGTGACCCCGTCTGAGCTCAGCTAGTTTGGGGGGCATAAGGCTGCTGGGTGGTCTCAGCTTGGTGTCCTTTCTCCTCTTGACTCTTTTTTTTTTTTTTTTAAAGATTTTCTTTATTTATTTGAGAGAGAGAGAGAGAGCACAAGATGGGGGAGCAGGAGAGGGAGAAGCAGACTCCCTGCTGAGCAGGGAGCCCGATGTGGGACTCGATCCCGGGACTCCAGGATCATGACCTGAGCTGAAGGCAGTCGCTTAACCAACTGAGCCACTTAGGCGCCCTTGACTCTTTTAGGAAAAGAAAAATCACTGATTTTCCTCCATCCAGAGGAGACCACTGTTCGTTAACATTTTCATATTTTCCTCCTGTACATCCATACATTTTTCAAAACATGGTTGAGATCACCCCGTAGATAAGTTTTTGGCCTCCACCTTTGAAAAGGAGTAATCCCACCTTCTGGCTGTCTTCTCTCTGCCAAGCTGGAGGGAGGCACGGAGGGAGGGAGAGGGGGCAGAGATGGACTCAAAGCCCCCACACGCAAACTCACAAGGCCGTGTGGGAGACACCCACAGAGAAACTGAGGAAGGGCAGCTGCCTGTGCTTTCTCCAGCACAGAACTGGTGCTTTTAGAGTCTCTCCTTGGAGATCTCTAAGGTCTGTGACATGTGACTTTTTCCTTAGGCACCTCACAAAACTCCTTCACATGCACCCCAGATCCCTTCTTCATGTGAAGCCTGATTCCTAGAGAACATCGTTGGCATTGGCCGAACACCACGATAAATGGCCAGCATAGCTGTAGTTCCTTTATGGGACACTTACATCCCAAAGACCTTACACTTCAGGTGGTCTTAAAGTTGCTCCTCTGGTGGAAAAAAACAAAGCAAAACAAAACAAAAACCCTCAGGGACTCCCCAGTGCCCTCGTAATGGCCTGCGAGTTTGCCAGTTTGGTCTACGCCTTTCATTGCCTTTGGGGAAGCGGCCCCCGCAGTGGAAGGTCTTGGCCCCAACTGTTGATTCTCACAACCCAGGGCAGCCCAGGGGGTTCCTGGCAGCTCTGCTTCTGTCTTGGTACATCGGATGTGCAGAGGACGAGCAAAATCGTAAGCACTCTTCCTTCCACTCAAAGCACTTACAGCCCGGGGTTAAGTCGGCTGGTGTCTGTCTGGCGAAGGTTCCTTCCCCCTTCCCCCTGCCTCCTTCCCCCTTCCCCCTGCCCCTTCAGGAGCGGGGCACCTGGAAGCCAGCCTCCCTGGTCCTGGCTGCCTCTGGCCAGACAGCCCGGCCCCTCCCTCAGCAGTTCCCAAACCTCACTCAGGTACTTTCCACACCTGGAAGCCTGGCCATACCCATGTTCCACCTGCGCTACTATTTACCTAACATTTCTCTTTAAATAGATTCATTTTATTAAACTTAAATAAAACGTGTGTTAAAGGAAATTTTGAAAACCCTCGAATCACTGGTTTGACGTACGGAGGATTTTTTTATTCGGTTAATACTTAATCTTTTTTTTTTTTTTAAGATTTTATTTATTCATTTGAGACACAGAGATAGAGAGAGAGAGAGCATGAGCAGGGGGAGCGGCAGAGGCAGAGGGAGAAGCAGGCTCCCCGCCGAGCCAGGAGCCCGATGCGGGGCTCGATCCCAGGATCCTGGGATCATAACCCTAGCCGAAGGCAGACACCCGACCATCTGAGCCACCCAGGCGCCCCAATACTTAATCTTTAAAATGAAAAGAACAGTGTGTTTCTAAGGACTGCCTCAGATTCCTTCCACATATATCTATTGAGCCAGGCACGGCTCTAAAATTGTTTCAGATGCCGTCAGCGGGAAATGCTGTGAACAGAGGCTAGTGTCTTAGGTCATCGGTGCTTCGATGACCAGGGCCCTGGGTCCAGCTGCTGCCTAAGGCTCGCTGTGAGCAGTGGAGAGAGCCCAGGTAGCTGGGAAGAAAATTCCAGCTGTCCAAGCCAATGCTAAGGCACTCATCCAAAGGAGAGCTGGATCCGTATGTACGGTAGGGAATAGTGTGAAGTGAGAACAAGTCCCCCCACGGTACTTACAGGACAAGCCTATCTGTATTTTGTGCATGTACGTACGTGTGTGTGTGTGTGTGTGTGTGTGTGTGTTAGTGCAGAGCGAGGGCTTGGACGCCACCCGGCAAGCTACTGAAGAGATTTCACCTTGGGGGGTAGGCGTCCAAAGGGGTAGAGTTAGACAACTTTCAGCTGTTGCCGTTTGCATCAGTGCTGTTTGAATAACTGATGCTCTCATATGTTTCCAGGGTAGAATTTTTTTTTTAAAGCAATAAATATTTTCTTAAAGAAAGCAAAGAGCTTCTCAGTGGTAGAAGAGCTAGGTTCTGATCCAGACTGTGTAGACAACGTACTGGTTATGGGACCCAGGGCAAGCCTCCTGGTTCTCTGGGCCTTGGGTTTCTCCTCTGAGAAGTGGGTGGTGTGCTGGGTGGTCGCGAGGCTCCGCAGGGAAGATGCGTGTGAGAGCGTGTGCAGACCAAGGCCTGCGTATCACCAGGTAGCAGGCCAGGGCTGTCTCTGCCGCCTCCAACGGCCTACTGGAGTGTTTATCCTGTCCTCCCTGGGATGAAAACCCGCAGCGGCTTCCCAAGGCCCCCGAGATCCATCCAAATCTGGACTAGCACAGAAATCCTTCATGATCTGGCTCTGCCAACTCTCCGAAATACTAGAAAGATGGGCTACGTCCTGGACACAAGACCAGGACACCATGACTTTGTGGTCGGCAGGCCCTTTTTGCTCCAAGACTTACAGTTATGGATTGCTCCCCACTATAGACAGAAAGACCAAGACCCTGTCCCCACGCACCAAAGGGACAGACAGGCGGCTTCCCAAGCTCCAGGGTGGGTCAGCCGCCCAGGGTGCTGGCTGCTACGTCTCTGACCCCCCCCCCCCCCCCCCCCCCGCCCCTCTGCTGTCACTCCTTACTTAGCAGGGCCCCGGCTGGAATCACCTCCGTCAGCCCCTGCAGCCGCTGCGTGGTGGTGACTCAGCTGGCGTGGAGAGCCGAGTTTCCTGGCTCCTGGCCCCGTGCTCCCTCCCGCAGGCGCGCCACCGACTCTCTATACCCAGGTGTCTGCCTTTCCAGAACCCTGGCCACTCCTGCCCCAACCCTCGGCCCAAAGGCCCCGTGCTGAACCCAGAACTTCCACACGGGGGAGCCAGAAGCAAGCCGGGAGAGCCTGGGGGGGCGGGGTCTGTCCCTGCGCCGCTCCCTAGCACACCCTATTGACGGACACCTGCAGCCTTCTCCGCGGATTCGGGTCCGAGGTCTCCTCAGAAATGCTCGACAAGGGTGTATCACATTGGATTGTGGCTGATAACAACAGTAGTTCACATCTGTTAAGGCACACCGTGTGTTCTACTTCTTTTATCAGTTATTGAAGGACAGGTATTGAAATGTCCAACAATAATTGTGAATTAGCCCATTTCTCCTTACTGTTCTATCTTGCTGAATTTTGAAGCTCCATTATTCAGTACATAAACATTTAGGATTATTATGTTCTCTTGATTAATTGACCTCTTATCATGATGAAATAACCTTCTTTATCCCTGGTAATATTCTTGGCTCTGAAATCTACTTTGTCTGATATTAATATAAGCCACTCCAGCTTTCTTTTGATTACCCCGAGCATGATATTTATTAATCTATCCTTTTACTTTTATGCTATTTGTGTCTTTATATTTAAAACTCATTTCCTGTAGACAGCAAATAGTTGGATCTTGTTTATTTTAAAATCCAATTGGATCATCTCTGCCCTTTAATTGGGTTATTTAGATCATTTGCATTTCATGTGATTATTGGTATAATTAGATTTGAAGTCTATCATCTTTCTCTTTTTTTCTGTCTGTCCTTTCTGTTCTTTGTTCCTTTCCCCCCCATCCCGTCTTATTTTGGATTAATTGAATGTATTTTATGATTCCATTTTATCTCATTTGTTGCCAGCCCACCCACATGTGCCAAAGGCAGGAGCCAGTCCCCAGCTGTCCTGCTCCATCCCGGCTGCATTTGAGACAGCCGCTCCACCTTCCACAGACTTCCTTCCACGCTCTAGAAGCCAGAAGTGCTGGCCAAGGCTGTCAGTGATGCATCTCCACTAGACAGCCACCTCTCACAGGAGCTGCCCCAAGGCGTCTCTGACCAGCTCAGGCCAACCCACGGAGCTTGTTTCCGATTGGCAGAGCCGAAAGGCTTTCCAACGAGGAGGCACCTGACAACCTGGCTCTGAGGAGGGACAGAGCTCTAGAGCTTATTTCTTTCGTAATCCTTAAGTACCCGAGACCTTTCCCGGTGTTCCTCACAACCCCACCCCTTACTGCTACCCGCGAAACAGTGGCTGCCCGACAAGTCCTCTGGATGGGCCAGGTCAGTCCTGAGTCTCTCTGAGGAAGAAGCGAGGTCTCTTCTATGTGTCATAGCGGGTGAGTTGTTCGTGTCTCACGCCGGTGACCACACTGACCTGGCTAACGGGTCTTGCCTGGAGAGGGGCAGATGAGGGATGGGGATTGTTGGTCAGAAACATCTTTTGTGATTCTCTAGTCTGACGAGAGGAGGCCAATTAGAAGGTAGTCTCCCTGTGCCTGAGTCAGACCTGGCAGGAGCTCTTCAGGACCCGTGCCTCTTGGTCTGGGCTAATTTCACTGCATTTGGGGTTTTTAAGTGGAAGGGTCCTATCAAAGCTGTTAGCCTAGCAGCCAAGCAACAGAAGTGCTGGGTGGGCTAGAAGCCGCGAGAAAGTCAATCTCCTGCGAGTCTAACCTAAGTGTTGTGTAGCCACTCACCTTTTATGACAGGAAGTCGTCTGGGGAGAAATTGAGCTCTCGGCTCTGCGCAGCTGGTATAATGCTGTCAAAGGATGCTCTCGGGATGGAGAGTGGAATTCTTAAGGTTCAACCCCCTCCCCCCCCCAGGACATCTGGGAAAGGTTGCCTCTGGAAAGCATGGGGAAGGTGGGGGCGATCCGGTCATGATTGGTGAATATGTGTCAGGAAGAGAGGAGGAGGACTTGGGGGATTCTGACAGGCAGAGAAAACAGCAAGACAAACCACAAGAGGGCAGGGCAGCTGCCGGGAACGTGAAACAAATTCCGTGCAGCTGAAGGAGGGAGGCTGTCTTGTGGCCGGAGGTGGGTATGAATGAACTGCTGGCTGGGCACGGGTTGGGAAGGGCCTTAAAGGGCCTTGAGGACCCGCTCTGGAGTTTGGAACATCACTGCAGGCACTGGGGAGTTGTTGGAGGAAGGACAACAATCGTCATGGAAAGCTGTCAGACACAGGGGGTCTGGGTTTGAGATCAGATCCTACCGTTTACTTGCTCCGTGTCCTTGGGTAAATGAACCACTCTGAGCCTCAGTTTACTCATCTGCAAAATACCTCCTTGCACGGTTGTGCCGATCCAGTGAGATCGGGAAATGTATAAGAGCTTGGCAACTCTAATATAACTTCTTATTTCATGTTATTCTATTAGAGCGTGTGTGGTAAGAGGCAGAGACTACGCCTTATTCAGGCCTGAATCCGAACTCCTAGTCTGGTACTTGCCATGTAGAAGGTGCCTGGTAAATATTTCTGAAATGAAGGGCTGAAAGAATAAGCAACTAGAGTTGGACACATAGTAATGAGTATAGTATAGTAATAGTTATTCAATAATTATTAGTTGAAATTTGAATAGAAGGTTTTATGATAGAACAACCCTGATCAGATCTTAGTATAGAAGGGTGACTTTGGCAACAAGGGGGCAGTGAGTTTGGAGAAGGCAGAGAAGGCAACAAAGGAAACTACTAGAAGGCTTTGCAAAAATCTACCTGCATGGCATTCGTTGAGCTAGGAAGTACTAATGGTGAAGGAGCAGGTGGAGGGGGAGGCAGGGAATAGCAAGCTCAGTTTTGGACTAGTTGCCAGCGAGGCTGCAAAGGGGAGCGCTGGGTACTTGGTGAGCTGGGGCAGGTATCCATCTGGAGCTACCTGGGACGGAGAGGACTCTGAGTTATGAGTCTGTGAGGTAGAGTTGATACCATTGGCAGACATCAGACTAAGCTCCTGGCGTGGGGAGGGGGCATGGGCAGGACGAGAAGACAGTCAAGGGCTGGACCCTGGAAAATCCCAACGAGCTAAAGGAAAGACAGGGACATAGGCAGACTGGGAGAGCAGTCCCTGCCTAGTTTGTGATGGCCTCTGATTGCAGGCCGGAAGGTATTACGGGAGCAATCACGGGGGTAAATAGCCTGTACTACTACGGAGTGTTCCAGAACGTGGTCCTGGAGTCAGACCAGCTGGATTGATTTGGCTCCTCCATTAACTTAGCATGTATGACTCTGTGCAAATTGCTTAACCTGCCTGAACCTCCTTTTTCTCTCTGTAAAATAGAGATAATAGCTGTAACTTCCTCGTCAGTTTGTTGTGGGGATTAAATGAAATGATGCACACAAAGCTAGCAGTACAGGGCCTGCACATACCCACTAAGAATAATTTCAAACTCTGTTTCAGCAGGTGAGTAGCACCTCGCCCTGGGTTTCAGCCTCTGAATATGCTGTTAAGTCACAAGGCCCCACATCTGACCTCCGCCCTGACACCCTTCAGCTGGACAGCTGAGGAATCCTGGAGTGCAAAGCTGCTCCAGATGCCGTATCAAGGTGGAGTTGGAGCTGGGCAAGAATAGCAGCTCCTGACTCCCAGTCTTATGATGCAGCTTTTCTGGAACACGTAGAACTACGCGGTGGATTAAACGAGGGGATCTGGGCACATGTCAGGATCACATCTGAGAAAGGAAGAAAGCTTAAAATAGTGTCTTTCATCATCTGAAACTTTGAGCCAGGAAAGTCACCCATTTCACCATTTCAGTGGGGCTTTCTGAACCCTGGCACGATGCCTTGGATTTAAGGCTCCGGAGGCTGCAGCCTAAGGTCTGGACACTTCTTCCTGGGCTCAGGGACAAGAACAGCCAGCCAGTCCCTATTCTTTGTGTGTTCACTGCCAGAGGCTCAAAAGGCTATTGCCCAGGCTCCGGCATTCCCCTGCCCCTTCTGCCCCTCTCCCAGGTTCTCAGTGCTGATTATTCATAGGGAAGAGGTGCTGACGGGGTCATTAGACACTGAAAGGAATTCAGTCTTCCTCTCTTAGGTCCCGCCCTGGAGCTTCAGTCTGGATTTTTCCTCCTGGAGGCTGGCCAGCTTATTGTATTGTATTTGATCTTTGCAGATTTCTTCTAGTCCCTGGGTCCTCACCAACACAGTCTCTGTGTTGCTGACTACTTACTCGTGGCTCCCTTGCAGGCCTGGAGTCATTGACAGGTGGAGCAGGGTGGGGAAAGACACGAACTAGGAGGGAAGAGACTTGGAAAGCATGAGCTGTGATGGAACGTGTTACTTCCCTCACTTTCCTGTCTGTAAAATCGGTATAACAATCTGCTTTCAAGGTTCTGGAGCCGCCTAAGTAGTGAATGGTAAAAAGGCTTTCAGAAGCCCTATTCAGACACTAGTTTTTCATAATATTTGGAATGGCATGGAGCAGCACCCTAAAAGAACACAGTGTCACTTAGAACTTTTCCTAACTGGGTCTGGCAGCTGGCGTGTTGCTCAGAAGGAGAGATGCATGCTGACCCCTGGGGTACTTTGCCTTGGGGTTCAGAGAAGTTGTTAGCTGCTGTCTCTTAAGATTGCGCATTTTGAATATGTAGTTTGAATAGATAGCATTGCAGTTGCTTTGCAGAGGTCCCTGCATGACTCCAAGGACACAGTGTGGCCACAAAGAACCTGGGGCCTATTTTTTCTTAAGTATTGGATTCCTGTGGAGCCAGGAGGTTCCTTTTATAAAGCAAAATGTGTTTCTTTGCTGGCTGGACAAATCAGGTAGGCTGCTGATGGCCCGAGGATCATGCAGAGAGAGCCCCCTCTCCGCAGCGTTCATCATTCGGCATTGGACTTGGAGGTACTGGCGAGGTTAATACCGGATTCCTTTGCCTGAACTGCTGTCTCTGGGGACACCCCCACCAAAAAAAAAAAGCAGCCTCTAAAATACTCATTTGAAGAAAAGATTGTTCCAGACAAAGCGAGAGGTTCTTCAACCCTATAAAATGTGAGCTTTCCCCCCAGAAATTCCCCAGGTAGCTCACTCCAGCCCCCACCCCCAGCTGCTTGCTTGCACTTCATATCCCGCTGCTGGTGTGGACCGTTCTCCTGAGCCCAGGGTGGCCAGCCCGATAGGGTGGCAGCTCTCAGCTGTCTCGTGTTCGTACCTGCCAGGCGCTCACAGCCTTCTGGGAAAAAGACTGTGTGGGAGGATGGATCCAAATTGGGCTGCAGTTTGAAACCCTCCTGAGCACTGACAGATTTGGCTAAGGTGGGGGAAGGAGGGGGTTCCTCATAAAAATAACAGGAGCTTAAAATGGAGTTGGCAGCTTGGTATCTGGGGGCTGAGTCTAGCCCTCTGGCCAGCTTGCGCTTCCCCAGGACTGGATTGTTTCAGACCTGCAGGGAAAGCCATGCAAACCTACCTGGAGAGAGTCCTGATAACCCCTCTTGATCACCCTCCGGGACACTCCGGGGACCACAGCCCATCAGACTCTGTGAGCACAGTGCCCCCAGCATTGCCAGGCTCTGAAGGCTTGGTTTTCCTTTCCTGGGACTCCAGGCCCCGCTATACTGAAAGATGGCAGAGTGCGCACCAGAACAGTCCCATTTCTGTGGAAAGACTGTAGGTCCCAGTAGCTAAGAGCATGGGCCCTGGAGTTGCACAGGCCTGGGTCTGAGTCCCAGCACACATATCCTCCTTGTCTGACTCCGAGCCTCAGTTTCCTCATGCATAAAATGGGAATAATAATGTCTACCTCAAGGCCGCTGGGCAAGTTAAATGACCAGGCACAGGAGTTTTGCAAGCAAGGGTACCTCTAACTGCTATTGCTGTGCAAACGTGGTCTGAAAAGTTATGGGAGTGTCGCCCTAATTGCTTGGAGGGCTAAACCCTAGTCAAGGGAGATGTTCCTTCATCCAGTCTGACCGGGACATGTACATGAGCCGTCTTTGATGGGAATGACAAGAACTGGCAAGACCCCCTCCTGGCCAGACTGTCAGGAAAACAGTACAAATCACCTGGGTGGTGAGTGCAGGCTCCTTTCGTACCCAGAGTCTTCCCTTGGGCCAAGTTCGGCGCGCGTGCGTGCAAGGGGAGGCTTGCGCTCCAGGTTGCCATCACTTTGCATATGATTTGCATATGCTTGTGGGGCCCCTGCAGTTTCTTCAGGCGTTTCCAAGTTAAAATATTGCTGCTTCTCCAGGCAGACCAGATATCGATTTTCTTCTTCTCCGGTTACTCCTCCAACCACTCTGATTGACCGGGCTCCTTGTGAATGGGGGATGTGGGAGTGGATGAGGAGGTGGATGGGGGGGAAGGGAGGAGAGACTCCGACGACCTTAGGGCACATTCTACTCGGTGAACATGAGCCATCATGGGTGATGAGAATGAGCTGTTTCCGGAGGGATGAAGAAAGGCCATAAGGAATTTTCTCCCTCGGGTGCGTCCTGGTCTGTGCCTTCCCCGCATCCCTAACGTGACCTCTGGTGCCCCAGGTCCACCTGTCCCTGGGATCCAGGGCCACCCAGTGAGGCAGGGAGGCGCGGGCCAGGGGCGGGCGGGGGGAGGGGCGCCGCGACAGCCGAGCGGGGCTTTGGGGAACCTTGCGAGAGGAAGTGGCTTCCGACTCCTCTGCGCGCAGGGCGAGGGGCAGGAAAGGCGCGGGCAGGCGGGGGAGGTGTCGAGATGGCGTTCGGCGCGCGGGGCGGAGGGGATCAGACCGCAGATGCCGAGTGAGCCGGGGAGCGCGGCGCGCGAGGCGGGCGCCCACGTCCCACCGCGGAGCTTGCAGCGCGGGCGGCGCGCGGGGAAGGGCGCAGGTTACCCCGCCGCCCGAGCCGCTCGGGGCCCAGCCTGAGAGCCGAGGCGGCGGGCGCCGGCTGCGCCTGGCCGGGTGACCCCCTCCACCCCACACCCCCAGCCCGCCGCGGGGCTGGGAGCTCGCGCCCGGCGGGGCCCGGGGCGCGGCCCGCCCCCCTCCGTCGGCCGCCGCGGGAGCCCGGCTGGTCACACACGCGCCCGCTGCGTCGCGGGGCCGCGGGCTTGATGACGGTGGACAGCAGCATGAGTAGTGGGTACTGCAGCCTGGAGGAGGAACTGGAGGACTGCTTCTTCACTGCCAAGACCACCTTCTTCAGAAATGTGCACAGCAAACATCCTTCCAAGGTAAACATCATGATCCAATGCAAGAGCCTTTCACTGCGGGTCCGGGGGCGGGGGTGGGTGGGTGGGTGGGGAGGAAATCACCTCCGCGGTCCAGAAGGGAAACCTCCATCCTGGTCAACAGGCAAGGCCATGTGCTACCAGAGCGGGTGGCCAGTTGCCCTGGGGACCCTCTTGAACTCCTCGGCTGAGCGGACCAAGGGTTGGATTCGGAGCCCTTCCGGGACCACCAGCAAACACTCTTCTCTTTTTAATACTCTTTCCAGTATTTCCTGGCCTGGACCTTTTCAAAATGGCTCTCTATGACTTGGGGACAGCTCTTGGCACAGGGTCTGGTGACATGCTCACCTGTGCCTGGGAGGGTGAAGGGGCAACTGCTCTGTGTCACTCCCCCGGCCTGAGCTTTGAAGCTCTGGGTGGAAAGTGGATGGCACCCAGTAGGATAAACATGCATAGGTTGAAACTTCCGTATTGTGAGTGGCCAGAAACCATCTTAAAACTTAGCGACTTTGCAGAAGTGCAGGGTGTTTTTAGAAGCAAACTAAACCTTCTCTAAGTCTTTGTCCTGCTACCATTTTAACTTACTGACTTGGTTGGGGTAACCTAAAGGGGGTTGTATGTGTTTCCTAATGGGGTTGTATGTGGTTCCTACAGCAACTCTGGGCACCCTGCTTGCCTGAGTCCCCGGGCCACACCCTCCCAGTAGCTACAGATCATCCTTGGTGGGAGTGGTGGCAGAGCTGTTTATCTGTTCTGTTGTTTAGATGAGAGGGTTCCAAGCCAGGTCCTTGGAGAGGCTGCCTAACAGGGACTGTTCATAGAAGTGAGCTGTTAAGTTTCACAGGTGTGTGCAGGCTCATCATTAATTTAGCAGTCCTACATGGGTAGGTTAACCAAAAACTTCCCCAGACCTGACTCTGGGGCCTCCTTTGTGAATAATTCATCTTGCCCGTAGGCCCTGCGTTTCCTGGGTTCTGACATCACGAAAATGTACTGGACCTTTTAATTGTGAGAAGACACCCAAGAACCAAAAGAAAGGTTTTGATATCAGTGTTTGAAGGAATCAACTAAAACGGGCCCCTGGAACCAGGACCTGCTATCTGGGGCACCCCCTCATGAGGCTGGGGAGCAGGGCCGGTTCTGGGGGGCTGGGGGCAGGAGTAGGTAGGGCTGTAGATAGGGCTCGTGCAGATCAGCATGGCTGCCGAGGGGAGGTGTCCTGCTGTCTCTTGGGATTCTTGCTTTGTTGTGTGGACAGCCCCCCAGCCCCCACCCCACAGGCACTCCAGCTGTCTGGGGTCTTTAGACTGGTGGTTCTCAACCTTAGCTGCACACTGGAATTAGCTGGGGAGCTTTAGCAAATGTGGGTACCTGCCCACAAGTAGAGAGTCTGACTTAATTGGCTGGGGGTACAGCCTGGGCATCAGGATTTTGAAAAGCTCCCCGGGTAATTCTGATATGCAGCTGAGGTAAAACCATTGCTCTAGAGAGTTTTGCTGCTGCCTGGGGAGGAAATGGTTCCTGTTTTGAAAACCGAGTTTAGCTGCTGTGCTTACTGCCAGGCTGTGAGCCCTTGGTCCCAGAAGGTGGGCTTTTGGCAGAATGGGGAGGATGAAAGGGCACTGCAAAGCTGGGGTTTCTTTTACTTGGCAAATGAAAAAGGTAGCTGTGTCTGGTATTTCTTGGGAGAGATAGAAATATCTTGTAATAAAATATGCTGGGGTGGGGTTGGGGATGGTGGGTGACTTGTTCCTCGGCCCAGACAGCCTTCTGTCCTCCTCCCCACCTCCCAAAGCATCACTCCTGAAAATACTCCTTTGGTTCGGTGCCCACATCAGCTCTTTCTTTACTTTGTCTAGTTCTTGAATCCATTCCCTAACATGAGGCCTCCGCCTGTCTCCCTACCTCATTTTGCCCCAGCACAGAAGCCCTCAGGGGGCAGGAATCCCTTCCAAGAAACTCATTTGTTGGACCCTGCACAGGGCGATAAGGATGAATGCTTCTGAAGGGAAAGGATGGTGGGCATGGCCCCTCTGAGCCTGGCCTCCGCCGAGCCCCTGGATGAGAAGATCTGGGCCGAAGGGCAGCACTCCTCAGCCCAGACTTGCTTCCAGCGCCGCCCCGTCTGGGCAGCAAGGTCTGGGGGTGAAGGGCTGTGTGCCCACCCAGCTGGGGAGCTGGCGAAGCTTCATCCGAACGCTTCTGTCTTTTGTCCTTCGAAGTGTCGTTCCGCCTTTAATCCCATCTTCAGCTCCGTCCTCTCCCTCACAGCCACTTGTGGAAGGGTGTTTCATAGAAACCTTCTGCCCTATCACGATCCCATTCGGACCCCTAAGGATGATGCTTTCTTCCTACCCGAAGACAGATCACCTCTGAGCTCCTAAGGGAATCCCTCTTTCCTGTCTCCAAGGAAAGGCATTTGTGTGTTTCCCCGGTCGCTGAGAGACTAGGGCCCCCATCCCGGCAACGTCAAGACGGCGGCTATAAATAGCCTTGTCAGAACAACCTGTATCTGCCGCCGGCCTGTGCCTGGCGGGGACCGAGCTGCTCTTCCTGGTGCCACCACCTGGGAGCTGTCACTGGCCCCGCCTCCAAGGAGTCCCCCCTCCAGCCCCTTCGGTGGGAGGTTGGGGGGGTGAGACAGGCCTCCCCATTCACAGAAAGGAGGCACCAGAAGGTGGGGAGACGGCAGCGGAGGAGGGGGACCGCGCCCTGGCCCTTGCAGAAAGTGGCAGCTGTATGGGGTGCTGTGGCTCACCGGAGGCGGCAGGGACACCAGGTCTGTCCAAGGTCACGCCGCAAGTTTAGGTTGGAGCCAGGGTTAGAACCTACACCGCTTGCCTCCCGACCCAGAGATTTTTCTGCGTTAGTCCGATGAAAGGCAGCCTGTGGTGATTTCCAGGGCTGGTGACAGTGAAGCCAGGCCCTCTGGCCATCCCTGTCATCAGCTTCTTTATTCCTGTCTGGGGTCGGACCCTGGAAGGGGGGCCAACTTCTGCCCCGTCAGTTTCCCCCGTGCCCACAGGTGGCGGCAGCTTGGGTTTTGACCTCTGAGCTCTCCTTGTGTCTCCAGGACCCCAGGACTCTGGAGCCACCCAGAGCATCGGGGTGGGCCCCCTGAGAACATGTGATGCCTACTTCTTGCAGAATGTCAGAGCTGAAAGGGATCCATTTGGTCTAGTGCCTCACTTTACAGATGGAGAAACTGAGGTCCAAAGAGGTGGGAAGGCTGCACCAGGCCACATGTGTGGTCAGGTGGAGCCAAGACTAACACCCTTCTTGGACTTCTGTCACGTGCTCTTCTTGGTCCTCTTCACTCAGTGGGTGACCCCGGACCAACTATGGTCCTTGTCTTCTCAGAGCCTTCTACAGGATGGAAAGACCCAAACAACTTCAGGCTCCAGTCCATAAGGCACACCGGTCAAGGGGACATTGGCCCTTACATTTAACTAGCAGGGAGTTCCCTGTCAGTTCCAAAATCTTACAACTTTAATCATTTAAAAGTTGTTTTTGGTGTCTATCCCAAAATCCCGCTTGCTGGATATTCTTCCTCGTGTGTGTTTTCTTTGTGGATACGGAGGACAGAAGGTGACTCTATTTCTGGTTAAATATCCTTCCGCACACGTGGAACACGCTCCCAGCCCCTCTCCAACTCCTGCCCTCAGGTTTTCTCTGGTCTGTGCTGACACCGTTGACTTTTTTTTTTTAATTTTATTTTATTATGTTATGTTAATCACCATACATTACACCGTTAGTTTTTGACGTAGGGTTCCATGATCCATTGTTTGCATATAACACCCAGTGCTCCATTCAGTACGTGCCCTCTTTAATACCCATCACCGGGCTAACCCATCCCCCCACCCCCTCCCCTCTAGAACCCTCAGTTTGTTTCTCAGAGTCCATAGTCTCTCATAGTTCATCTCCCCCTCTGATTTCCCCCCCTTCATTTTTCCCTTCCTACTATCTTTTTTTTTTTTTTTAACATATAATGTATTATTTGTTTCAGAGGTACAGGTCTGTGATTCATCAGGGAGGGTATGTGCTATGGTGAGAGCTGTGAATTGTGTAAGACTGATGAGACACCATTGACTCTTGAAAAACTCAAGGCAGATGCAAAGAGGAAGGGGGTCTCAGGGGTCAGAGTAGAAGCCACCCCTGGTTCTGTTTCTACACTTGTCCGGCCATCAGCCCCTTTCCTGGACGGAGCCTCTGTGGCACGCCTGGGGTGTCAGCCAACCCTGATGACCCTGGGACCAGTCAGGGAAATACCCGTCTCTCCCCGGGCCTCAGGCACACCCAGGCCTCAGGCACGGCCCCAGCCCCTGCCCTTCCTAGCACGAGAGAAAAGAATACTACAAAGAAATTTGTTCCAAATTAGAGCAGTAGAGATAACCTAAGAATCTTCAGAAGTGTTGGACTATTTAATGTTTTTAGGTGCTATCTCAGGAGGCTGCACAGACCAAGACTAACCTCAGAAGATGTTTCCTGCCGGCCCAGCCCCAGGATGACCTTCCTTTTAGGCTGTAGGCTGTGTCCCCCTCCCGTGGAGTTCACCGCCCATCGCCTTCTCTGGCCCTCCCTGGTGTTGGCTTTTCTCTGTGCAGACGGTAAACCTTGGAAGACCACAGCGCACATCCCCTTTCGGATGCAGTGCTTCACCGAGCACTAGTTTCAAAAGCAGACTTCTAAGTGCTGGTTGGGTTTAGTTGCTATGTCTTCTCTCTTGCATCCTGTATCACTAGGATGGACTAAAGGTTATAACAAGCAGCCCCCGCTTTTCAGTCATGGAACGTTAAGAGCAAGTTATTTCCCCCTTTAAGTCAAGTTACATTGGCAGGTGGGGACTCCAGTTAACACATGGGAGATTTTTGTGGGCCAGGCCCGGAAATGGTGTTTTTTACACCCACACGCCATTGGCCAGAACTGGGTCACGTGGCCACACGAGGGAGGTTGGGAGATGAAGTACAGCTGTGAGCCCAGGTGGCAGAGGAAGCAGGTTGCGGTGAGAGCATTTAGCGGCTCGGCCACGCAGCCCTCCTACCCTCTTCTCTGCCCAGCCACCTTTGGAAGCTCTGCTCATACTTTTTTGGCGATGGGCCGTAACCCTGTACCTCTCCTTCGTCTGTCACCAAGGATGTGCCGCTCCTGGGCTGAGGTCCTGTCTTCCCTAGCTCCACTGGCAGCTCTCCTCCACCCTGTGCCTCTCTAGCATCTGAAGCCACCAGGGATGCCCCAGGGAGGTCCCGCCTCCTCCCTGGGAAGCACTCTCAGGATCACTTTTTGAAAATGGAGACTCAGGGACCCCCGCCTCAGACTTACTGGGTCCTGAACCTTTGGAGGTAGGACCCTCGAATCTGCTTTAATCCAGGTGATGATCCTATTTACTGAAGTCAGGGAATTACCTGTTTAGGAAATACTTAATAACTTCAATTAAAATACGAGATGGCATTTATCACAGATTCCAGAGGGTCACACAGCTAAGTAGAGACAGAACCGAGGACTCAGGGCCCCTGGGTCCCCGTTACCCTCACCATGGCCTGCTGAGCGAGGCTGTCGGAGTGGCGGCCCTTCGCCATGGTGAGCGGCACATGGTGTGGAAGCATCCGAACCATGAGCCGAGTCCTGGCTGGTCACGGCAGCTCCAGCTATGAACTGAGGAGCCATGGCCAAGTCACTTCATCTCTCCAGCCTGGGGTCTCCGTCGTCCTTTCAGCAAGAACCCTGTGAAAGGAGCCTGTCTTGATTTTCTTCCCCGAGGGTCCCTCCTCTGCACGGGAGCAGATCCTTCTCACCACCTTTTCACGGAGCTGGTGGGGAGTTTAGGTATTGCCTACCGGGCTCTAAGCTGTAAGGACTTCTGCAGGGAGGGGTCAGGAAGAGGACCTGCCTGGCTGGCACGTGTCCTCTCCTCTAGGACTATTTGTGACTTACTCAAGACATCCTCACCTCTGCGTTCCAGATGCCTCCCCTCCGGCGCACCCCTTCCTGCTTCACCATGTTAGACCATTTATCCTGACTTAGCTGGCTTTACCCTATAAAGCAGTTCCAGTTCCAGTTTGGGGCACATATAACATCCATCCACCCAAGGAGTTTAAGGAGAAAGGAAGAAAGATCCCACACTAGAAGCAAAGCCTGAATTCCAGCTCTTAGTTCAAAATGCCAGGTTGGACTCTGGATTCAGCTCCCAGCCCGTGAGCTAGAAAGGGTGGCCCCACTGGGCTCATTCTGGGTGCCCAGGAGCCTGGGTTCCCTTCTCTCTTCCACTTCCGACTCTCCAGGTAATCCACACCTGTGCACTTTCTGGCTTTGGGATCCTTCTGTATGGAGGACCCAGATCTGTCCTCCTCCAGAGCCTCAGTTTCCTCTTCTAGATGGTTCAATCTACCCATAAAAGAGCATGGGGACCCAGGCCTGGCCTGGCATGTTCCCTGGGGGACAAGAGGACCAGATAAATTTGCCAAGAATCAGGAGCACTGAATTTCTAGGGCCAGGAGGAAGAAGGGAGCTGTAGTGGCAGAAAACCTTGAATCACAGGGCCTGTGGCTTCTATCCACGGTGCTGTCCTGACGTCCCCTCTCTCCTCTTCTCCTACCCCCACCCCACTTAGCTTAGCTTAACACTTTCCAGCCTATGGCCCCCATCCTACCTCTCTTCCTGGCTCTAGAACAAAATTTTCTGTAGCCTATTGGAGGTCTCGCATGCCCCTCAGATGGCTAAAATTTAACATGTCCAGAACCAACTCATAGTCCGGCCCATAACTGATTTCTCACTGTGTTTCTGCCCCACCCCTCTAGTCCCCGACCTTTGAAGCCTCAGGGGTCTCCCCCTCCTCCCTTCACCCAGCCTGTCTCTGTGGGTTCTATCACCTGTGCTGCGGATGCCAGGCTCTCCTTTCTGCCGCTCCCCCCGCCCCGCCCTCTGTTGGGTGTTCATCATCTCTCACCTATATACTCTAGGAAGTCACCCAACTGGCTTCCATCCTGTTTCTTCACCTTTTGTGCACCCTGCTTATGACTGCCAGGGGCCTATCATTCCGGTATCGCACAGCCCTCAGAGCCTCCCCTCTGCTTCCCGAGCGAAGCCCATCCTTGGTTCCTGTTCCTTATAGAGCATCCCAAACCCTGCAGTACCTGGCCTCAAGCAAACCGTTGTGTTTTTAACTTTCTTGTAGCACTGAGCGCCCGGGGTGAGGAGGACGGATAGATACAACTCCGCCCCAGCCGTGTTGGGCAACAGACCCTCGTTGCTCCCCTCCCCAGCCATGAAGTATTTGGATGCGGGCAACTGGGCAGAGGGACATCCGGGAGGAAGACGCTGCAGCCACGTGGCTTTCTTAGGATGTCGCCGCAGATCCCGAGACAGGCAGCTGGAGGGCTGGCTCCCAGAATCAAGGGGTTGGGCCTGACTAGCCTGCGGGGGTGCTGGGGGCAGGCTGGCAGCCGGCGATACTGACCGGGCTGCAGCAGTCACCGGGAGGGGCGCAGGAAATCAACTGGGAAAGGCGTAGACTCCTGGAGCTGGAGGAGACTGGAGGGGTCAGTGCGGCCGGCCGTTTCCCTGTTTCCAGGCGGGCCCGCATGAGATCCATCCCAGGCAGGGGAGGGGAGGCTGTATTCATTACCTCCATCCTCCTCCAGCCCGGTGCGCAGGCCTTCCTTGTCCGGGGCGCCATGCGGCGTGAGTCCAGCTGGTTGGATCCCTGCTCCGTGGGGCGCCGCGAGCGTGGGGAGGCAGCAGCCCAGCGCTGAGTGCTTCCGACGAGACCACACAGGCAGAATCGCCGTTGCTCTCAAGCCAAAAGATTGGCACATTCAATGAGGTCATATGCCAAAGGAAGAGGGTTAGCCAAGGGCGAGGCCCCCACTCCACATGTGTCCGACTCCAAAACACATGTTCTTTCCACTACACACATGGCACCTTGGGTAAGGCCACAGTCAAGTTTGAAAAGCTCCAAGGGAGCTCCAGCCTCCCGCCTCAAACTCTGCTGACCTGCCCTAGGAAGCGGGGGGCTCTCGTTCAGCCGGTTCCCTGGTGCTGCAATCCAGCTCGCTTTTTCCTGCTCTGGTCTGGGGAAATCCGGGGCGTCACACTCTATCACCATTGCATCAGCCTCCAGTTGGCGAGCCCCTCATCGTCCTTCTCATCACCTGGCTGTTCCCCGGTGTGAAGAGTGGTGTTGGATGGTCCCCCCGTGCTGTGATGCGGATGGCAGGCAGGAGCTGGGTCTGCAGGGCACTGGCCTTGCCTCGGGGAGCTGGAGGCAGGTCCTCTGTTGGCAGGAACACGCGGAGAGGCAGGAGGCCTGGCTGATCTCCACAGTCACACACGGCAGGGAAAGTGTGGGTTCCTGAGGAGGGTGTGGAAGCTGGCGGGTCTGGGGTGTCTGGAGACCATTTCCACTTGCGCTCACTTCTCTGTGCACCCCAAACGCCAGCCTATCTTTCCTGTCCCTCATTTTGATGGGCTGTAATTCTCTGGACCAGGGGCCACATCTTGGTCATCGTTGTGTCCTCTGCACGTGGTAGGTGCTTGATGCATGTTTGATAAAGGAGGAGTGGGCTTGGAGCTTCCCTCCAAACAGAGAGCCCTAAGAGGTGGTGGGGCTCCCGAGAGGGCGCAGGCGCAAGCTCCTCAGCACACACAGTGTGTGAAAGCTGATCTCCAGACTGTTCTAAAGGGAAGCTTGCTAAGATTCTGGATGTGGAATCAATGGATTTTTCCAGTAACTCTGAAAAGAAAAATCTCACTGAGTGAGCAGAAAATGCAAGGACAACTTTCCAAACATAGAGCAGCTCCCTCCATCCCATCTGTGATTGCTCAGCTGTTTGCCCTGGAGGATGAGGGCAGGCAGGACTGGGTCACTAAGCAACCGGGCCCTGGCACCTGCTGGCAGGAGTTGGCCTGGTCCTTCCTAAAGGGGGGGGCCTGGTGGCGGGGGGGGAGGGGGGTTCATGCCGAGGGGCCCATGTGAGGAGGCGGGAGAGCCTCCTATGACAGGTTTCTTCTGGCTGCCTTTCCGTCATGGAGAGTGGCAGGCGGAGGGGGAGGAACCAACCCACTTCTTGTTTGTTTTCATTTCCCAGTTTACTTCTGAGCAAGACCCCGGTTTGGCAGTCCCAGTAGTTTGAGCATCCTCTGTTGGCCCAGGTGGAGTGGGGAGGGGGCGTGCTGCTCAGGGGACCCAGGCCCTTAAGTGAGCCCATTACCGGGCCTGGGAACCCAAGCCACGAGCCTTCACTGTGTGTGCCTCAGGAAGCATGCTTACTGCTCCAGGCCTCACTTTCTCCTTCTGGGATAATAAAGGCCATCTCAAGAAATGCAGATGGATGATGAATTTTGACGTGCGGAGGGGGGTTTCACAAATGGGGTACGTGGAAGCATAAAGCTCTGTTCACAGAACAGAGAGAAGGCAGCAGCTAGGGCTCTGCTGGGAAATGGTTAGAATGAATAATAATGGCAGTGAATCATCGGGTCTTGATGTGTGGCAGGCACTGTTCTAAGTGCTTTCCATGTGCAGACTCATTTGTGCTTTCCATCTAACAGTGGGGAAACTGAGGCACAGAAGCGGGTCTCGCAGTAGGAAGGGGCAGATCCAGGATTTGGGCCCACGTCTGATGCCAGACCTCCTAGCCCCTAAGCTGTACTGCTTCTCCGAAAGCTCTTTCCAGAATTTTCCAAGTTGAAGCCCCGGCCGTGAGGCCCAAATGTGCCCACCAGCGCATCCCCATGTCGGCAGCATCCATCCGGGAGTTTCTGAGGATGGTGCACTTTGCCAGGCCATTGAGGAGTGGGAGGAAACCAAATGTCCCCACCCCTGAGCCTTTGTGACAGCAAGAGGACACACACTTGAGAAGACTCAGAGTTACCTGACAACCGACCGAGACACGTTTCAGTGTCACCAGCTGGCTCCCGGGCAGTGGCGTGGGGGGGGTTGGCCGGGCAGGTGGCACCGTGACAAGAGGCCATGTGTGGGCTGGTGAAGAGGCTCCAGCACCACCCGGCTTGCAAAGCTGAGGGCAAGGTGGGGTCTCCAGGGAGAGGGAGCCAAGAGGGACTGCACTCCTTCCCGCAGGGCAGTGCAGGCCCCCCGTGCCGCTCTCCGCCGCTGAATCATCTGAATCCCCCGTGGCACTGAATGTGCTGCACTGCGGGGAGCTGCAGCCGAGCTGAAGCTGGCGCGTGGTGGGAGAGGGGGCTCCTGCAGCCAGGGCACCCGCGTCCCGGGCAGCCCAGGAGCGGGGCTTCTAAAGCCACCCCCCTCCCATGGCCTTGTGACGCTGCTGGCTTTGGCTGTGTGCTCTCAGAGCACATGGGATTGTCCGAGAAGCTGAGGAAGCCTTCTTCAGAGTGTTCTTGTGCAGGGAGGTTCCAGTGTGGGAGAGGGAGGACGCAGTTTGGAGGTGGGGATGCATGGCCCTGAAGGCGAGCCTGTTCCCAGCTCCCAGCTTGATGACCTTGAGAATATGCCATGGCGCTGGGGCCTGCAGAAGAAAGAAGACAGACAGAAAGAAGTGTTTCCCCAAATCTTCCTTTTGCTGACGCATCCATGTCCCTAGGATGTATGAAGTTGGAAAGCCAGACATAGCTCCTTGACCATGGCCAGCCATGGCCGGCTGAAGGGAGAGCGTGTGAGGCAGGCTGGGGAGTCCCTGCGCCTTGAGTCACCTAACAACTCCGGTTGCTCCAGAATGGGGGTGCCTGGGCCAGTTTGTCTCCAGGCCCCTTCTAGATCTGTGTGCCTGAGCCCCTCTCTGGAGAGTCCCCTGGGAAGCTCTAAGACGCTCAGCTCGCTGTAGAGCGCCTCTGAGTTGGGCTGGGCTGTCTGGGGCAGCCCGAGGGTCCAGCCATTTCTTAGTCGTGCAGGAGAGTGGCTGGCGCCCAGACAAAGAGCCAGCCTCTGCAGGATGAGGGCCAGCTTGCTCACAAGTGGGATTGACTGCTCACTTGCGTGGAAGACAGAAAGTAAGGGACACTCCCAACTGTATGGGAACCAGATGAAACTAGCTAGCTACAAGGCCTCCAGTTGCCCCTGCCCTTGGAATCCCCTTTTTTTAAATTGTGATAAAATAGACATTACATAAGTACGTTGAGAGTGTTGTGCGGCCAATCGCACGACCATCTCCAGAACGTTTCTGTCCCCATTAGCCAGCAGCTCCCCATCCCCCTCTCCCCACAGCCAGCCCCATTCTACTTTCTGCCCCTGGGAATTTGACTGACTCGAGGAACCTCCTATAACTAGAAGCACACAGCATCTGTCCTTTTGTGCCTGGCTTATTTCACTTAGTGTAATGTCTTCAGGGTTCATCCATGTAGCATGTGCCACAATTTCCTTCCTTTTTATGGATGAATAATATCCCATGGCCTGTCTACACCACACTTTGTTTATCTATCCATCCGTCAGTGGGTTGCTTCCATCTTTTGGTTATTGTGAGGAATGCTGCTGTCAGCAGGAGTGTGCAAATACCTGTTTGAGTCTTCGTTCTTACTTCTTGTAGGTATCAACCCAGAGGTAGCCTTGCTGGATAATCTGGTAATTCTTTCCATTTAATCTTTTGAGGACTTGCCAGTCCGTTTACCAGGTGGCTTCACCATTTCACGTTCCCACCAGCAATGCCCAGGGTTCCAATTTTCTCCACGATCTTGCCAACGCCTGCTATTTTCTTGGTTTTTGATGATGGCCATCCTAATGAGTATGAGGTGGCATCTCATTGTGGTTTTGATTTGCGTTTCCCTAATGATGAGTGATGTTGAGCCTCTTTTCCTGTGCTTATTGGCCATCTGTTTGTCTTTGGAGAAATGTCTATTCCAGTCTTTTGTCCATTTTTAAAATTGGGTCTTTTTGTTGTTGTTGTTGTTTTTGGGTTGCTGGGGTTCTTTATATATTCTGGATAGTGATCCTTTGTCAGACATATGATTTACAGTGGAATCCTCTTTAAATTGTTTCTTTTTTTTTTAAAGATTTTATTTTATTTTATTTTATTTTATTTTATTTTATTTTATTTTATTTATTTGACAGAGAGAGAGAGAGACAGCTAGAGAGGGAACACAAGCAGGGGGAGTGGGAGAGGGAGAAGCAGGCTCCCGGCCGAGCAGGGAGCCCGATGCGGGGCTCGATCCCAGGACCCCGGGATCATGACCTGAGCTGAAGGCAGATGCTTAACGACTGAGCCACCCAGGCGCCCCTAAATTGTTTCTGAAAGAGGAGCATCCAGGCTCCAGAGTGACTGGAGCCTGGGACGGGGTCTTGGGACCCACTCTGTCACTCTGCCCACCGTCATCCCTGACTCACTTCACAGTGCTCTGGTTCTGGGTGCTCTGTCGATAGGTGCTATGGACCAGGAACCCTATAGGAGCCGTATACAATTCTAGAACCTCTTGATCTCCCTATATTTGTTTTGGGGTTTTGTGTGCATGTGTACAAGCATGTGCACGTACGTATGTCTTATTACTTCTTTGTGTTTTCTTCAATTCATTAGGCAGATGTTTAATGAGCCCCTCCTGTCTGCCAGGCACCGTTCTGGGAGCTGCATCAGTGATCGGGGCAGTCCCTGTCCTCGGGGAGCTTGCATTCTGTCATCAAGCTGATCAGCATGTGTGTGATGTGCGCTGATCGGCAGAGACAGCCAGGGCCACTGTGTCCAGCCACAGCCAGGCTGCGGGGGAAGGGGGCCCAGGGAGAGTGTCAGGGAGCCCCCCAGGGCAGAGTGCATGTGCAGCTTTGTAGAGGGCAGAAGAGCAAGCGGTGTCTCTGGGGCCCACGGTTGAGAGGGATGGAGTCCATCTAGGCCTGCAAGGGGGTCCCTGGGACTAGGGTAAGCAAATATGCTGGTTTGCCCAGGACTGTCCTGATTCTAGCACTGAAAGTCCTGCACCCCAAGAAAACTCTCAGTCCCTGGTCACCCTACTTGGGACTCAGGAGTTGAGACCCCTGCTGACTTATCCACGAGGCATAGTGGTGTGTGATGTCAGAAGGGCCCACGGTTCTTTATGGGCCCACAAAAATGTTTTAATTGCTCTTAAAATCAGGGGGGAAGAAATTAATTTTTAGGTTGAAGAATGTGCTTTCTTATCTGATATTAATATATTTTTCTTTATATCAATGCTATCCTAAAATAACATTTCCCATCTTTTTTTTTTTTTTTTTTTTTTTAATGGAGGAAGAGGGCCCCTCGGCCCCGAAGACAAAAATGCTTAGGATGCACAGAGTCGTAACGTGGCTCTGGCTGACGGGCCTGTCAGAGATCGAGGTGAAGGCTAGAGGACTCCCATGTTGAGTCAGCCCCACCAACCAGCCTTTCTCTGCCCCGCCAGACAGCTGACTACGGATGATGATGCTGGCCACAATGATAGTTCACTAGCTACTGTTTATTGAGTGCTTGCTGTGTACGTGAAGTGTGCTAAGCACTTCCAGATGTGCGATCTCGTTTCATCTCTGCGACAAATGTGTCAAGAAGGCCTTGTTGTCTGTGCTTCACAGACAAATCCGAGTCTCGGGGAGACCGCCTGCACAGACTGAGGGCACGCAGCTGTGCAGGGCTGTGTCGTCTAGGGGTGAGGAGCAGGGATGCTGGGTAATAACATACCATCCTCACTGAGTCCTTTCAGGGACTAAATGGGATTGTGACTTGGGAGGCCCCGGCCTGTTGGCGATTTTTGTCACGATCATGAGGCCGCAGCTCCAAGGCCCCAGGGCTCTCTCGGCCTCCTGCAGGTGGCTGGTGTTCTCCGCCCTGGACTCACCGCAGATGACCTGCCCCTGCTTGTAGACTGAGATGGCCGCCTGTGAGAGGGAGGGACACTGTGCGCAGGCTCCATGCTGGCCCCCTGGGGAGCCCGCCGGCGCGGCCCTCATCGGGTCCCCTACACGCCGAGCCGTGCTGTCTGGTGCTTCCTCTTGGGGCCCGCGCCTCTGCCTTCCCTCCGCAGGTGGCCTGCGCTCTCCCAAGGACAGGGACCGCGGCCCGCCGGTTTCCTGTCCCAAGGTGACTTTCACAGCCCTCACCCCGTGGGCAACTCAATCAGTTACTGTTGACTGACTGTCTGCATTGACCATCTGCTCTAGGTTTTCGTCTTCGGTCTCTTTCCAGTTTCTCAAATCCCACCCCCTTCTTATTCCCTGCTCCTCTGCATCCCCCCATCAGAGCAGCTCAAATCCCAAATCCCGCATGGTTATGCTTATACGGATGGCTCCCTGCTGAAACTTCCTTCCGTCCTTCCTCTGCTGGGAACAGCCTACTGGAGAACACACTTGAGGAGTTTCCAACCCTTTTATTTCTGGGATGTTGGACAGAGCCAGAGAGGGTTCTGGGAGAATCAAGCCCTTCACGGTCCAGGGTGTGGCTGGGGCGGCCATTCCAGAACATGGGCCCTCCAGGACCTGGGAGGGGGCCCTGTGGTGAGGCCCATGGGGCTTCCTCTTTCCCATCTGCTCGAGGCTGTCACCAAGCGACCAGTGAGCCTTGAATGTGGTCTGGGCGTTGAGCAGGGCGTTCCGAACCCAGCCCAGACAGAGGGGTGTCTGCCCCTTTCCCTCAGGGGTCCCTATTTAGGACGGGCATGAGAGAAACATCAGGTGTTTGGGGCCCGCGCCGCTCTAGGGGAGCAGGGTGGCCTGGAAGGTGTCTGCGGATGGTCCTTGTCACGCAGTACAGCCTGAGGCTCTCCCTGCTGACATAGGCCTGTGGGTGCTCTCCGCCCAAGGGGCAGAAGAATGGCTGCTGACAGATTTGCTAAGAGCTGAGAAAGAGGAAATGCGGCAAAGGCTCATGGAGACTGGCTTCCGGGGTAGTTTTTGTTTTGTTTTCTTGAGTGGTGTGAGTTAGGAAGGTGTGGGCCTCCTTGAGCCTTGCTGACAGACGAGTAGAGAAAGCAAGCGGCCAGTACTGAGACCAGTCACGCCGTAGACGTTAGAAACATCTGGATACTGTCTCAGGCCAGTTCTTACCCCTGCGATTCGGGCAAGCCCGGCCATCCTCCGAGGGGCCCCACCCCCACCCCCAATTCTCTGAAATAGAAGAGGAAGCATGATGAAAGAAACCACCCTCTCCTCGAGGTAAACTCGTAGAGCTGCAGAGGCGTCTCACTTCATGATTTCACAGAGGAGGACACTGAGGCCCTCAGAGGGGAAGTGCCTTGCTGGAGGTCACAGGTCATGGTGGTCTTGCATTCGTTCTGACCAGGAAACTGCAAAGAGCTGAGCAGGGCTGGCCGCCAGGCAGAGCCGGCAGCCCGTGCAGCCCGGGCCTTCGCATCAGCCCCTTGGGGTGCGGGTCCGTGGGAGGTGCTCCTGGACCTGACTGCAGTCCATGGCAGGGCTCGGGGCTGGGCACCACCCAGGCCACCCCACCCTGTCCCGGTCACCTCCTTGGAGGTCATGGAGAGCTCGACGGAGCCTCGCAGCAGGTACCAAAGCAGCACAGTCATCAGCCAGCACGTCTGTCTCCCTCCAGGGAACATCTAATTGGGAAGATGAGACTAACACGTGTGAAATAATAATTAAACCATAAAAGGCCGCGTACAGTTAGACCCAAACGCAGCCACACAGGCTGTGAAGGCACCTCCACGGTCCTTGGAGCGCTGGATGCCGAGGCCCATGGCGTGCGGTAACTGGCAGCTTGGCCACGACAGGACTCGGGGGCGTCGGGGCCCCGGGGCTGGGGTTTGGGAGTCAGTCCCCGAGCCAGGGAGTGAGCCTGGCCGCCCGCCTGCCTCCCTTCCTCCGCCGGCGTGTCGCCTCCCCACGGGAGCCGGGAGGAGAGCAAGCCCAACCCCAGTGAAGCCACGAAGCCTTTGCCTGCTTGTGGCCAAAGCGCCCACGAAGTGAGAGCCAAGTACAAAAGGCCGGTGCGCCGGGGGAGGACGCGGCTCTCAACAGGAGTATCGTTCAGGAGGAAGGCGGCGCCCAGCACAAACCTCTATAGTAACCTTTCTCCGTTTGGGAATTAAAACGGCAGGGATCTCCTGTATTAGGAGAGCAGAGAACGAGGAGAATGCCGTGGGCCGGGGAACTTCACTCAGGACGCTGAGGAGACGGCGCTAGGGGAGAGGCGGGCTCCGTATTCTGAGCGGGACGAAGGGCCCGCGGGGTAGTGCAGAGCGGGGGACGCGCCAGATGCCCTAAGTAAAGTTTTACTGAAACACAGCCACGCTCATCCGTGGCCGCTCTGAGCTACGATGGCAGGGTTGCGTAGTTGCAGCGAAGACCGTACGGCGAGCAAAGCCTCGAATATTTACTCCCTGGCCCTTGACAGAAGAAGTGTGCCAGCTGCTAGTGCAGAGAGAGGAATGAACACACTCTATGGCACGATGGCCAACCCTGATGAAGTGCTCAAGGAGAGTGGGAAGTGGGATTGGCTCCTAGGGGTAGGGCTTCGTAGGCCCAGGAGGATAGGAACAGTATGTGCCTTTGGATGGGTTTGATCATGTCCACAATGTGTTTGCAGCTGTGATCTCATCTGGTCTTACCTTTGCATGCATCCTATTAGGCAATGAAGGATTTGTATTTCAAATCGATAGATGAAATCCAAGGCTCACTGCACTGCAATTCCTAGGAAAAAGTAAGATCTTTCTCTCCCCCAACCCCTTGTAGGCAATGGGGAGACATTGAAGGTTCTTGAGCAAGTATCTATTATCTGCTTCATGCTCGGTGCCAGTAGGCATAAGAAGAAATAGAAGTATGGTATAAGTCATTAAGAAAATTCAGTCTAGTTGGGAAGACAACTCAAGATAGGTAGCTTACTTGAGGTTAATATAAGTGGAGGCATATTTAAGCGCCAGACAGTATAGTGCTAGCTTTAAATGTGGGTTAGCTTTAACCTTGCTGGGGCTCAGTTTCTCCATCTGTGAAATGGGAATTCGCATGAATTTGTGGTGAGGATGACATGAACTGATACAGATCATCACCATCGTTCAGGGCAGGAGTGGCCAGAGAGGCCTGGACAGAGTGAAGGACCTCAGGTGGACCGACGGGAGCAATACGATGAAAGCATTGTGAAGGAAGAAGAGGCTGAGAAGTTTAAGAAGAGGGAGAGTAAAATTTTTAGCAAAAGTGAGGTTTGTGTGATTCAGGTCAAAAGCAAATGGGCATGAAGTTATCTGATGTGTCAGAGTGTGTCTGATGCTCCTGAGCCTACTCCTCACCCTGGGGCCCCCCTCATTGCTGGGGCTTTCGGAGGCTGCCCTGTGTCCACCTGGGGATACTAGAAACCACAGGACTCATTCAGAGCCTCTTTTTCCGCCGTGACCAAAATTAAGACCTGTGTCATTGGTTAGAATGCAGAATTTACCGATGTTTGGGTTTCTGCTTAAAGTAAAATTCAACTTGGGGTAGATCTGCTCTGAGGTAGGCCCCAGAGCACAGGGGATGATCCTCTTAATTTTGTTGTTGAGGATATATATTTTTTTAAGTTAAGGACTTAAGTTAAGTTAGGACTCCTAGCACCCAGCCTCTTCACGTAGCTGTACCCTCATACCCTTGAGCACTGAGAGGCAACACAGCCCCTTCCATGGCTCAGGATATGGGAGCACAAACCTATTCCTCACCAGCACTGTGGCTGTGCCGGCTGCGTTGGGAGCAGCTAAAGCATCTGCCACCAGTGCCGGGGCTGAGTCGGAGCAGATGCATGCCATGCCGCCCCGAGACGCACAGACCCCCTGCGAGAGACACCTCGGCGGCCCATGCCGGAATTTGTGAAATCCTAACAGCGTGAGGTCCCCGTTCTGTCTCCATCTTGCGCCACCCCGGGGAGACAAAACTCTATCTGCCTGGTTTCTAGCTTCGTACCCGTGGGGGGAAACCAATCTTTCACTTTGAGGACTTGAAAATCGGAGAGGTGAATAAAAATGGAGGTCTTTGCCTTACCCCGTGAAGACTCCTATATTATTGATCTTGTTCACACAGCAGATACTTGCCTTTTAGGTAAATCTTTGGGGGCAGTGAATATCTGTGGGTGCCAGAGCGTTAATTGTGCTGCTGGGTGGGGACCCTTGGTGTCTGAAATTGCCCACAAGGGGTCTATGCCAGTTCTCCTCAAACATTGCTGCCCGTTAGAATTACCTGGGAGAGTAAAAAAAATCCCGATGCCTAGGCTGTACCCCACACCATACATCAGAATCTCCAAGATGGAGCCCAAGCAGTGTTTCTAGAGATCCGCTAGATGATTCCATGTGTAGCCGAGTTTAAGAACCACTGGCCTAGATTCTGTACCCTCCCTGGGAGGGGAAAGGATCCGTGGGCTCTCGCGACTGTGGCTCGCTGGCTGATTGGCTGGCCTACTTCGGCAGGTGATTCATTCAATCCGTGGGTCAGAGCTTGTCTGCCAGATGGGGTGGGCAGGAGCCATACCAGCCCTGGGGGCCGACCTTCCAGCCTGGGGGGGCTCCACATGCTGGCCACACAGGGTTCGGGGCACTCCCGGATGGGGTGGTGAGATCAGGATGGCCATCTTCTGCGTCAGTCCGGGAAGGGGTGGCCTCAGATGCTTGTGTCACTTCCCCAGGTTTGTGGTGGGCAAGGGGGAGGAATAGATGGGCTATCTGCTGAAGAGAAGGGGAACAGGAAGAAGAAACCTTTACTTACAGCAGCTGTGACTTGCTATACCCAAACCCAGGCCTGGAATAACTGACGTTTGAAAGCCATGAACCAGCTGCCTTTTCTTACAGGGAAATGGCTGTAGCTCACTTGGAAACTATGAGAGGAGATCTTCCAGGAGCTTCTAGAGTTTCCTTTCCATTATTTAACTCTTTTTTGGGTAGATGAATATGAGAAAGCTGTCAGCTCCTGAGGAGGGGACAGCCCGTGTGCTTCAGAGATGGGTAGAATGGAGCCCAGGATAGGAACCAGGTAAGTGGTCTTTCTGACTGGCAGCTCCCACAGTTGAGCCGTGGCCGGGTACATCTGGTCCCATAGAGGTGGTCCAGTTGGGGGGGGGGTGGTTTCCGGGGAGGTCCGTGTCTCTGGGAACTAGCTGTGGGAATGGACCGGGAATGAGGAGCTCCATGTGAGGATCCCCGGATTGATGCATCGCCGGTGAATGAAGACACTCTCTGAGGTTCACAGCGGTTGTTGCTTACCTTGGGCCTAAAGGAGGTGCCCTGGGGTGTGCTTCCCCTTGGATGCTCTTGAATGGAATCACGGTCCAGTTCCAGAGCCCGAGTGGCCATGCAGGAAAGGGTGGCTCCCGCGTGCTGGCAGCCGCGTCCCACTGGAGAGATTGGAAGGCCCTCCTCGCCATCTTTGCGGGGGACATGGTGCCCCTGGGTCCTGAGTCCTCTGGGGCCTGGCCCACTGATCCGATTCACCTTGGAAGAATGTTTCACAGGGCCCATAATTTCTGGGCCTTGGTCTGACAGCTGCACACCCCAGCCCGCATGGAATGGCATGGAATTTCAGTGATCATTATGGGAGTGGCAGAAGCGACCGTCCTAGAGTTGTCATGTGGTGAATTGAGAAGAACATGGGCTCCAGACATGGATGCACTCTGTCCCAGACTCCACTCAGATGCTTACTAGCAGTGGCTTCAGAAGCGTGCTCCGTAACCTCTCTAGGCCTCAGCTTTGTGATCTGTAAAATGGGAGTGGTATGAGAGAGGGTATGAGAAAGGACGGAGAACAGGGCTGGTACTGGCAGGATCCCTGAGGAAGAGGATGGGGGGGAGGGGCAGCCAGACCAAGGGAAGATGCGGTGATGGAAAAGGGGTGTCGGCTCATCTCCATGTAGGGGGTGATGGGGGGCGGGAGGAGGCCACACCAGCTCCCCGTGGCAGCCACAGAACCTGACATGTTATCTGCTCTGTCGGGTTGGAAAGTGGGAGGAGGAAGGGCGGGCATCCTGCTGAGTGTGCCCTATGTCTGGGGACGGCTTGCTGAAGGGAGGACTGCGGGGACAGGCTCCGGTAGGGCGTCCTCTTGTGTTCCACCGGGTGCTGTTGCCGTGACAGGGCCGCTGGGAAATCTGCCAGCCAAACCACACCCCTGCAGGAGGGTGCTGGGTGGTGGCAGGGAGGCAGCGGGAGAACACAGGGGCCCTGCCTCTCTGGGCCTCAGTTTCCTCCTTTGCCAAAGGAGAATCCTGACCCGCCCCAAGTCTGCTCAATTTCTAAAATCAGGTGAATTCTGGGTGGCTTTTTACCAACTTAACTTACTTGTTTTCCCAAACCATGGCCCCCGCTGCACACGGGCAGCATGAAGATCGCATCCGGAGGGTGGGCGGCGGTGAAGTGGAGAGAAACGCAGGGAATTGATTGAGGGACAGAGTTGCTTAGACCCCAGAATTCGCCCCCACAGTGTGAAGACCGATGACCTCCATCTCGTTCCTCAGCGTTGTTCTTCCCTTATCCTTCCTTGGGGGTGGGGAGCGGGGGCGGGGGGTGGGCAGCAGGGGAACCCCTGGGAAGAACACAGCAGAACAGCCCTGGGATTTCCTTGTAGGTCTGCACCTACCAACTCAAGTTACTGAGCTCCTCTGAGCCCTGGTTGTCTCACCTGAAAATGTAGGTCATAATCTCCATCTCACAGAGTTTAGGTTTGTGAGGATTAAAAGAGACAGTGCTTGCCAGGTTCTTGGTACAGAGGAGGTGCTAAGTAGATGTTGGTTGTCCCCATGCCCCAGGAGAGGAGGCTGATTCTCTCAATTATTGTAGAAGAACAGCCCCCTGTCCCCTTCTGGTTCACTCATTCATTTGACAAATATATATGGTTGACCCCTGAGCAACTTAGGGGTTGGGGGCGCTGCCCCCCAGCACAGTCAAAAATCTGTATAACTTTTGACAGCCCCTAAACGTAACCACTAATAGTCTGCTGTTGCCCAGAAGCCTTACCAATAACATGAACAGTCTATTAATACAATTTTGCATGTTATATGTATTACACACTGCATTCTTACTAAAGTAAACTAGAGAAAAGAACATGTTATTAAGAAAATCATAAGGAGGGGCACCTGGGTGGCTCAGTCGAGCGTCCAACTCTTAATTTCGGCTCAGGTCATGATCTCGGGGCTGTGGGATTGAGCCCTGAGTTGGCTAGCAGGGAGTCTGCTTGAAGATTCTCTCCCTCTGCCCCTTCCCCACTCGTGCTCAACCTCTCTCTCTCTCAGATAAATAAATAAGTAATTAAGTAAGTAAGTAAATAAATAAAATCTTAAAAAATCATAAGGAAGAGAAAATAACATTTATAGCACTGGACTATATTTATATATAAAAAATTCCTGTATAAGTGGATTCACGCAGTTCAAACCTGTGTTGTTCAAGGAGCAACTGAACTTCTTATTATGTGCAAAGTACTGTGGCCGGTGATGTAGGGCCTGGGCTGATGCTCATGTGCCCTTGGTCCCCTGGGTCTGGGTGAATTGCTGTCGTTCCCATCAGCATATGCTGGGACTGTGTGTACATTCCTGTCTCTCCGGCTCTCGTTGCTTCCTCCGGGAGACGGTGCCTTGCATTTCTCTGCAGCTCCCATAGCATCTCAATGCAATCTTTTCCCTAGTAACCCTCGGTAAGCAAATGCTGTTCTGCTGATGCACCGAATTCGTCGTCCGTGCCCGTGTGCTGGGCACGTTCATATTAGTCTCGCAGCAAGCCCGAGGGGTAGGCATTGTTCCCATTTCACAGGTGAGGAGACTTAGATTTCAGATACTTCCCGGGAGCTGGCCGGCTACCCAGTGGCACCACTGGGATTTATCTCTGATTGTTCTCACTCTGCGCCCATGGATTAGTTTTCACCGCGCGGGACTGGTGCTCCCTTATTCGAGGTCTTTGGGAGGGTCTGGTCCTCCCCTTTCTCATCCGGAGAACCACTGCGTACCCACTCTCACTTCTGTGTCTGTTCCAGAATGTCTGTAAACCCGCCGAGGAGACGCAGCGGCCGCCCACACTGCAGGAGATCAAGCAGAAGATTGACAGCTACAACACCCGGGAGAAGAACTGCCTGGGCATGAAGCTGGTGCGTCGGGGGGGGGGGGGGGGTGTTGGAGGGCTGCCCGCCCCCACCCGGTCCCGCCCTCGCCAGCCCCCACCCGGCCCCGGCACCCGCCCACCGCCCCCGGCCCCCGGCCGCCGCCCCTTCCACTGGGGGCTCCTGTGCTCTCCCTCTGGATTCCGGGGAGGCCCCTCGGAGGCCCCTCCCCTTTCTTCAGGCCTCGGGAGGCCTCCGGGCTTGTGCGAGGCCGTCAGGGACCCCCGCGGGCTGCGGGGAAACAGAATGGGCTTTAGAGTAAGATCCAGGTCAGTCGCTGGCTCGTCCCCTTTTTCGCTTTGGGAAACCTTCGAGCTTCGGCGTAAAATAGAGATACCAGTGCCCATTTGTCGGAGCTCTTGTGGGAATTAAGTACCGTACAAAGACCTCAAGAACTGGTATTGCTTCGCCCCCAGGAAGGCCTTACGAGGGGAGTTCGCAGCTACTGTCCTCTCCCTCTTGGTTGGTGCACTTCTACCGCCTGCGTCTGGGGAAGCTTCCCGAGACTGCAGAGCTCCGAGAGGGGAGGCTCGCAAAGGCCATCTGCAGTGGGAAGGGGCGAAGGTAGAAGAACCCTGCCCCCTGCTGGTGGCTGCTGGCAACTGGCTCTCTGGGGCTTCAGCCAGATGGAGCGCTAGAAAATCCAGTCTCCCATGGTCCTGGGCTTAAGTTTTGCAGGCTGCCCCGTTTTGGAAAGAAATGCAGGAGGAAATGCAGTGGGCTGGTTTTCCGAGGACCTCATTACAGAGCCTTCCTGCTCCTCCCTGGTTTGGAGGGACAAACTAGAGAGGCCACTCCAGACCCTGCCTCCTAGGAGCGGGGACTCAGCAAAGGCAGGGGACTGGGGCAGGGAGCCTGACCCCTGGGAGGGAAAGCCAGAGCAGCTCCTCCTGTCCTCTCGGGTTGCTGGATACTGCAAGCCTTCTCCTGGCCCAGTTCAGGGCGGGCAGGGGGACATCGTCTCTGCCCTCCGGCACCTGCAGGTCTGCAGACACAGGAAGGAACTCGGGGCGGGAGGGGAGGGCCTGCCTGGGATGGCACTATTTGGAAAGGCCTCTGCACCCCCCCCCCCCCAACCTGGTGCAGTGGCTCAGAGTGGCAGATGGGATCATGCAAGATAGACGTGAGCGGACCCATATGACGTCCCCTCCGCAGAGTGAAGATGGTACCTACACGGGTTTCATCAAAGTGCATTTGAAGCTCCGGCGGCCGGTGACGGTGCCTGCTGGGATCCGGCCCCAGTCCATCTATGATGCCATCAAGGAAGTGAACCTGGCGGCCACCACCGACAAGCGGACATCCTTCTACCTGCCCCTCGATGCCATCAAGCAGCTACACATCAGCAGCACCACCACGGTCAGCGAGGTCATCCAGGGGCTGCTCAAGAAGTTCATGGTTGTGGACAATCCCCAGAAGTTTGCACTTTTTAAGCGGATACACAAGGACGGGCAAGGTATGCGAGGGCAAGCTCCCCATCAGAGACCAGCTCTCTTGCTAAACCCCTGCCAGACTTGGGAGGGGAGGGCTGGGCTTCCCCGGGGCGCCGCCGTCCAGCCACGTGGCAGAGAGCTGGATGGTAAGCTCATGCCTGCTCCCCGCGCCCCCCACTTTATATGTGACTGCAGGAAACCACAATGTGGGCTCCCACTTCCTAATCTGTCAGACTTGCCTTCTGCCCATGAGAGAGAAACCACCCACCATTCCTAATCTTTTGGGGAGGGTGATGTGAATGGAAACATGCGTCAAACTCTGGGCAGACACCGAAGATAAAAGGTCATCATGCCCTATTCATGTCATTAGATTCATTTCATTAGGCTGAAAGGATGGCTCCTTCCCGGTATGGCCACCCCTTGTCTGCATTTCCATCCCTGCCCCTCTTTTCTGAGATGCGCCTCCAGCCCCCTCTCTTGGTTTGCAGTGTTCTTCCAGAAACTCTCTATTGCTGATTGCCCTCTCTACCTGCGCTTGCTCGCCGGGCCTGACAATGACGTCCTCAGCTTTGTGCTCAAGGAGAATGAAACCGGAGAGGTGGAGGTAGGTCTGGGCCCCTTTGCTCGGTGCCCGAACCCAGCCCTCAGGGCACCCTGGCTGGGTGCAGGTGGGCATTGTCCTCACTGCCGGCATAGGCGGGGGCCACACGGCAGTAGCCAAGGCAGCTGGGAAAATGGCCTGGGAAAGTTGAGGCCTGGGGAAGTGCTGGGCCGCAGAGGTTTCGCGTCTAAAGCCAGGATTGTCAGCATCCTGGGGGCGCAAGTCAGGGCCTGTGTCTGGCATGGCCTGTGGAAAGAAAGGATTGCGTGTGCTTTTTTCCCTGAAAACCCAGGGTGGAGGGGCACTGAGAAACGCCTGTGTCCAGGCCCCGGCTGTTTTTGCTCCAGGCTGGCCTGAGGCCCCACCAGCTCCATCTCTGGCCTCCACTGGATATGGAGATTTTTGAGCCGTTTGTCTCTTCCTGGTTCTTAAAAGCTGGCCTCCTTCCTCAAAGGGGAGTTCATCAGAGTCTAGTCTGGTGGCACGGAGTCGGGTGGAATCAGGCTGGTGCTCTGCGTGGCCTGGGATACTTGGGAGGCATGGAGGAGTGACCGAGGGCAGTTGTCACACTGCCGTCAGTGGAGGCCTAGGGTTTGGGGGAGCAGTCTCGGGGGTCACTGTGGAGATCTGGGGGATCCAGGCAGGGTAGGGCCCTGTCCCTTCACCCTGCTTCAATCAGGCAGCTCTGCTTCCGTCTGATTTACACATTAAGGTGCATAGGACTTTGTTTGAAAAACGTACTCTGCTGACAGTGTTTGGACACCGCAGGCCCAGTGCAGAGCTCGTGGGCCTGGGAGTTTAGAGACCAGGCCCTAATTCCCTTTCTGCTGCCGCAAGCCCCGTCCCCGTAGGTCTGCCGCCTCCCGTCTATGGACTTCAGTCTTCTCAGTTAGGCAGTGTGGGGATTAAACTAGGTAAACCTTCATATTCTTCTGTGCTCAAAAGAGCTTAGGAGTCAAAATCCTTGGCTCCACAAGGTGGGGTGGTGAGGGCTGGGGGGGCTCTGCTCCTGGGTCAGCCTGAGAGCAGTCAGACTTGCCTTCTGCCCAGAGAGGCCACGTCCCATTGGGGCAGCCCTGGGCCAGCTGGCTTCTCCAGAGCTTTACAGGTTCTGGGATCTCATTAGCTGCTCTGCCAGCCAAGGGAGGCAGGGACCCTCATTCCGTGGCAGATGAGCACATAGGACAGAAGGGTGCAGTGATGTGCCCAAGGTCATGCGGTGGAGTCAGGCTGAAACCGTCTCCGGAGGCCAAGCCCAGCTCTCCTCCACCTGCCTCTTGAGGGTCTGCACGCTGAGAGCCTGTTGCTCAGCACCCCCAAAGCAGACAGCCAGACAGGCCGGCAGGGGCCCTGGGTGGCCCCAGCATCACCGTTCAGGCCTCAGCTGCCATGGAGAAAATGTAAGATGGTTGATGCTCCAAATAAAACACCGCTCATGGACTTGTACCTCTGGGTCATGAGATGTCAGGATTTGAAATTTGGTTGCCGGTATGACACGGGAAACCCAAGCTTTCTCCACTGCAGCTATTCAGTAGCAAACCCCCTGTAAGCTGTGTGCAGATGGAGGCAGCGGGGGGTTGGGCAGGGCCCTCAGGTCCGGCGGCTTCTGACCTGTCTCCTATTCCGTTTTCCCCCCCAATCTCCCTTGTGCCTCGCAGTGGGACGCCTTCTCCATCCCCGAGCTCCAGAACTTCCTAACAATCCTGGAAAAGGAGGAGCAAGACAAAATCCAACAAGTGCAGAAGAAATATGACAAGTTTAGGCAGAAACTGGAGGAGGCCTTAAGAGAATCCCAGGGCAAACCTGGCTAACCGGTCCTGCTTCCTCTTCTGGTGCCCGTGGATTTATTTTTATTATTAATTATTATTTTGCAACAGACACTTTTTCTCAGGACACCTGTGGCGGGTGCATCTGTGCCCCCCCTCCCCCGCCGGCAGTTCCAGATGTGGCACGAAACCTCTGAGGGACACGCGTGCTCGCGGGCCAGGCCCCCGTCTGCCACACACCACCTCCGAGGAGCAGGACTGGGGCGGGGAGGTGGTGGTGGCAGGGGCGGGGAGGGGGGAGAGAAGAGCCTTGGGTGTCAGCAATCCGCGAGCCCTTGTAAAGCCAACCAGCTGCCTCTCTCATCACCAAACTGGAATGGTTCGCACCAGCCGGCAAAGGAAAGAAGAAAGGTTTTAGAGCTGTATGTTCTTTCTCTGGCTTTTATTCTTCTTCAATTTCTCTCTTATTTGCCACCCATAGACCTTTATTTATGAGTCAAAAATTGTAGCATATTCCTTGAGCAGGTCGGGGCTAAGCCCCCGAAAGCAGGATAATGCTTGTAAGAGGATTGCCCCCCACTGTCCCAAGGTGCCCGTTGTGCATGCTCAAGGGAAGGTCCTAAAGCCACCGGCCCCAGATGCTCAGGTAGGGAACACCAAAGCTGAGGCTGGCTCAGAGATTTCCAGAGAAGCCACAGCCTGCCTTGGCCCTCATCACTCAAGAGTCTGCACACACGTAAACCCAAAGGCATATATTTATCTGCACGTGTGTGATGCCTCGTCACTTCTTTGTCAACAAGCGTTTGTTTTTAAGTTACAACTTGGAGTTTCATATTGCCATCATCCTCACGTGTTTTCACGAAGGGAAACCAGCCATTTGCCATTTTTAATGTCTCCTGCTGAGTACGGAAATCAGGCAGTCAGAGGAAGCCAAAAAGCATTGCAGAGAAATGTGTCCAACTTGTCCTCAGCCTTCCCCCGGCCGGAGAGCAGAGGAGGGCCTGGCCGCCCTGCTTTCCCGCGTGGCCTTCTGCACGGCCTCCTTCCTCCCACCGGGACTCTGGGGTCTCCAGGTGCTGCCAGAGGAGCTGCCTTGATTACAGACGGGGATCCTCCCAACTCAGCCGACTTGGAGTCCTTTGTGTTCCGAAGCCCGGGCCAGCCCGTGGCGCTGCGCTCCGCGAGCTTGTGGGCCGGCCTCCGGCTGACCTCAGTGCCTTTTTGTTTTGAGAGAGAGACGGGAGCAGGGCGCACCTGCTTGACGCTTGCTGCTGGCTTGCTCCTGCCAGAAAGGGGACCGTGGTGGTGCGGGAGGCGAGGCCAGGGGAGCCCTCCTTCCGAGAATGGGGCGAGAGTCACAGACCTCCTTCCCCTCTCATGTCCTGGGCTTTGACTCCCAATAAGTGATGTCAAACCCCATGGACAAGGTGGATCAGATCCCCAACCTACACCTGTACTGGATCCTTGTTCGGGTGCAAACTGAAAAATAAACTAGCCAAGCAACTGAAGCAAGTGGCCAGGGCTGCAAAGACCCTCCAACGCAGAGGGAGGAGGACTTTTCACGGCCAAAGCAGGGCCGGCTTTCCAGTCCAGCCTCTGAGAGATCACTTCTTCGCTGTCCTCTGCCTTCCCAGGTCCTTCCTGGGTTGGGTTGAGCCCCAGCTTCTTTGTGTAGCCTCAGAAGTCCCCTCCGCAACCCTTGCTGTGTCCACACCGCCCCTGATCCCAGAAGGAATGCTGCCCCCACGTCACAAAACTGTGTGTAGTCTTCAGAGCTGCAAAAGCAAGACAAGCTAGCAGCTCCTAAAGATTTTTTAGGCCCCCAGAACCCTGGTTCTCTGCCATCTCATGCTCAGCCTTATTGCTTCTCTCCCTTAAAAAAAATCTCTCTCCCTGCTGTGTACTAAAGGGCACAGGTAGAGAGTCCTTTTCCTTCATGCTGCATGTCTTTAACATTAATGGAAGGCACAGCTCCTGCTGCAGCCGCTGTGAATGCTGCTGAGAGCCTCCCTCTGGTGGGGGCAGCTATTTTATTTTTGAGAAGGAAAATAAAGTCATGTACATATATACATAAAGGCATATAGCTATATATAAAGAGATAGGGGTGTTTATGAAATAAGAAAATTATGGAAAATTCTGACTTTATCTAAAGCACAGTTAGACCCAGGAGCCACACTGAGGCCCGAGCCTCGGCGAATAGTCTGTACAAAGTATCCCTCCCCCCGGGGGCGGGTATGGCGGCTGGGAGTGCCTTCTATCCTTGTGCTGCCCTGTGTGTACATGTTTGTTTTGAGGATATTTTCTTTTTAAATGTCTTTCTTATATGGGTTTTAAAAAAAGTAATAAAAGCTTGTTGCAAAAATGACCCAGACTGGAGAGATCTTCTTTGCCCTTCACCACCTCCTGGAAATTGGGAGCCGGGGGAAAGGGTGGGAATGGAGAAGAGCACGTACTTCTGCACGGAGTCTGATTTTCTCCTGCCAGCGAACAGAGGAGTGAAGGCTGCTGGTCAATCTTGAGAAACCTGTCCAAGCGCGTGGGCCGGAGGGTGCTGCCCAGGTGCCCAGCTGCTGAGCTAGCCCACAGAGCAGGAGAGGAAAGGGGATGTGTTCTAGAAGGAGATCCTTGTAGAGTGAGAAGAGAGGAGGGGCTTTCTGGAGCCAAGGATGATTAAGCATCAGGACAGACTACTGAGGTGGACGATGATTCTTCCCTGTCTGGAATTATTTAAAAATAAGACAGACAGGATGCATCTCTCAGAGTTTAAGGTCACCTCACCTAGAGGGGGGAAGGCTAGATGAGGCGAGTGAAACAGTCCTTTCACAACAGCATTATCTAACTTCCATCAGAGGAACGGCTCTGTCATCACGGAAATAACCACGTAAGGTTATTAAGAAGAAATTGCTGCCCGCCTTCCAGGAGGGAGCACGCGTAATGCGCTGAACGGGGGCCCTTGGGCCGCAGAGGCTGGTCAGAGCGCAGCCAGCTCACTCCCTACCTCCATCCAATAGACATTCCTAAAATTATCCGAGAATCGGGCTTGTCTGTAACATCTGTTCGCCTAGACCTCCAAGAAGTAGGTCTTTTAATAACTTCGCCAAAACCTGGCCATGAACCATTTTCTGCTTTTCACTGCAACTCATTCGGTAACATCATGGGATTAAGTTCAAAGTTACTAATTTGACCTTGAAAGAGACGGTTGGGCTTAGCACAGAGAAAAAAAAATCCATTCAACAGCCTAACCTTCCCCAGCCTTCTTACACGTGCCTATGGTGTTCCTGAGGAGGAGAGTGAAGGCCCAAATGGGTCATTGTTACTGGAAAAACCACTCAAAGCACAGGTCCTGACAGCACGATCTTAGCAGAACTCTGAGGTAAACCACAGTCCGGAGTGGAAGTGCATTCTAGACCCACCCTTGCTGTTTACTGGCTTTGTGTCTTTAACAGAGATCAACAAGGCGAGACACGACCTCTCTCAGCCTCCAATCAATTTGTGCAAGGTAAATCATGTTTGTGAAAGAAACTTACAAAGTACTACACGTTATCTGTGTTCATATAAGGACCATATTCCATTACGACTATACATACCACACTCCCTCAGATCAAACTGTCTGTCCAAAGGTTCTATGTCATAGAATCTTGTTTGGAGTTAATTTCCAAAAATCCCTTCCTCAGTTCCATAGGCTCATGCTGGCAGAGAGAGGATTAGTAAAATTAAGGAGTTTACTTACAGTGAGTCATTAGTGACAAGGACTGTTATTCTAGGTCTAATAACGAAAGGTAGGAAGCGTCACACACGCACTTTCATAACAATCCCTTTCTTCCTTTCTAGCCCCAGATGGGTTATTTGTGAATAGTGTGGATATTTTCAAGTGTTTCTTATCTTGATTTATAAAAAAAAAAGGGGGGGGATGAGAAAGAAAAAAAAAGTAAACTCTAATTGTTTTTTGATGGTAAAACCAAAAAACTCTAGAAGAATTCAGCTCAGCTCTCACTCCTTCCTTTTGTACAAGGAGTGCTTTGGTCACAGAAGTGACTCCCAGGAACTAAGCAGGGACCAGAGCAGTGCTTCTGAACCCTTCTGGCAGCAAGTGATCCCGCTGGGCACGTGACAAAAGCATGGGAACCTCTCTTGGGAAAAGGAGCATACAAAATCCTGCACACCATTTCAGGGAGTTCACAGACTCTCTGAAGACCAACTGAAGACCTCTTCCACGAGCCCCCAAAAGTTGGATAAGACTCTTTCCTGTAACAAAGCCACCTCACGATTTACTACGGCGGGCGGCAGCGTGCCAGCGCGGGGGAAGAATCGTGCAGGGGAATCCAGATGCTTTCATGATTTCTTCTACCTGTCCAGCCGGAATGCTGCTGCCATTCAGAGCCAAGCCTTTCTTCTTTGGCCTGGCTTGATGGCAGAGAACAGCTGAGTGCTGCTTCTGGGCGACTAACTCTTTAGAGATGTGAGGGGACTCTTTTGGGGCAAGGACGTTAATTAGCGGGTAGGAACAGATGAGCAAGAGGCTGTGGACTATTTGCTAGAGGGCTTTCAAAACACAAGGTCCTACCTGCCTGAGCTTTGGATGAGCCACCTGCCCTGAAAGCAGGAAAGGAACTAAAACCACTGAAATCACATGAATAGAAAAGCCACTCCACTACCACCTCTCCTGTCGATGTAAACTGACGTATGACTTGAAAATGTAGTACAACAGTCTAGCTAAGTGGAGGAAACCAGATTTAGATTAGAATAAAAATTTATTTTGGTAAAGAATTATATTTTTTCATTTGCAAAAGCTGAAAATGCTCGTATAAATGACCAGCCCAGAGCCTGGATTTCCACTGGATCGACCACATGAAACAGGAGTCTGTTACTTCTTCTTGCCGGGTTTGGGGGCCTTTTCTAGGCCTTGGATGTGTTTTCGAGGAAGCTGATAGTCTTCTACAATCCAAAAAGCAGAAACTCCTAAGTGGGGCATGCCCTCCCCAACACCACCTATGCTTTGTGTCACAACGTCCCTCGTTGGCCCCGACCCCCATGGGCCCTGACCCACATGGCTACCTCCCACCCCCGGCCCCACTGTGCGCACATTCCCATTATCAACTTCTCTTCAGTCAACCCGCATCCCGTGACCTGCTCTTCCACACCCAGCTCGAACCCAGCTCCTCTGGGCAGTTGTCTGGGATGGGCCATTTATCCTTACACCTCATGGCTGATGTGTGTATTTTAGCAATTTTCACTCTGAGAGCCACTTTCTAGATATACTTGAGGCATTCATAATTTTCTCAGGAGAGAGAACGTGTTCATCTGCGTTCAGTCATGTGCTTGTCTATTTTCCTCTGTATTTCTTCTCAGCACCTCCTACCGGGTTCTTCACTTAAAGGGGTCAACTCCAAAAGTTTACTACAGGGTACTGCCTTAGGCCCTAAAATACATGTGCTAATCGAGCATTCACTATGTGCCAGGCCCTGAGCGTGAAAAAGGGATGAAGAAGGCAAGGTCTCTGACTTAAGTTGCTCAGTCTAGCAGGGGGTTCAGACATTAGAAAAAACTGGTCAAGGGGCAGACACTAACCAGAAAAACAAACACAAGTAGAAAGTGCCACATAGGCAATATTTTAAATGCTAATTTAAGGACAGAAAAAATGGGACATACTCTGAGACAGGCTTCCCGGGACCCCTGAGCTGGGCCGATGAGGCCCTCCGTTGGGCAGACGTGGGCTGTGGGAGGGCACAGTGCGCGAGGGAACAGGGACACAAGCACCGAGTGTGCATGGGGAACAGTGAGGACAACAGTGCGGCTGAGGCCTGAGGCGGGGGTGGGGGGGTGGTGGGAGCTGCCGGAGAGAGCTCGAGGGGAACGGGAGTTGGACTGGGAGGGTCTGATTTATCGAGCACAGGGGCCTGTTCGGAAGGCACTGGAGCGGCACGAGGAGTGTTGAGAGGAGAGGGACGCAAAGCGGACTCAGGCAGAGGGGACATGAATCAAGGACAAGCCGGAGGCTGGGTGACCCAGAGTTGGGAGAAAGAACTTAGGCTCTGGGGTCTGACAAAGCCAAGTCCGGAGCCCAGCTGCAGCGCTGAACAGCTGAGTATCCGAGGGCAAGGGACTGAGCCTCTCTGAGCCTCGGCTTCCTCAGCTGCAAAACACAAACAGTTCTGCTACATCGTTATGATGAGGAGAGACGGTGCCTGCAAAAAGCCCAGCAAAGTACCCAGCATGGCTGGGATGCTCTATAAAAGGGAAAACCAGGAAGAAAACTACTCCAGTAGTATGGTGGAGAGAGCACTGACTCTGGGGGCCAAAGCATCTGGCGCAAATATCAGCTCTGTCTCTTGCCGGCCCCTCACTACACACTGACGGCCACAGACACATACATATTTACGGCTGTGATGACTAGAGGGGCTTGAGTTGGTGGGAAGGTTTCTGGCCAAGTCAGACCCGCGCTTCTTCTCCAGAGGAGATGCTCACCAAGTAATAGCCGGCTGAGATGACGGACCTGGTTTCCCTGGATCTGGACCTGCAGGCCGTCCTTGGCCCCAGGGGCAGGGGTGACGGTCGTGCTAGCCTGGCACCGCTGCTGGAGCACGGCCGCCACCGAGTACGGGTCCAGACCGTAGGCCTCCAAGTTCCGGACCACAGTCACCTGCGGGGACAGAAGACAGGTGGTGGGGGGACCGCATGCCCTCCCCTCCACAGGGCCTGCTAGAGCCTCTGCAGCCTCTTCACCCGCCGCGTTCACCGTCCCGACAACCATGGGCCCTTTTCATCCACATCGTTTATTTTTATACTTACTGATTCTTTCCGTCCCATCCAATACCTGTGTTACATACTTAGTGGAATACTCTCTATCCCACCTGTAACATACTTTTTTAAAAAAGGCTTTTTGTTATGGAGAATTAAAAACATAAATAAAAGTAGAACTGAATACTGTGCTCCTATGTTCCCATCATTTCAACAATTATCGACTCATGACCAACCTCAATTCACCTATATCCCTGTCCCTATTGCTTTAGAGCAAATCCTCCTAAACATCAGATCATCTTATCTACAAATGCTTTAGTACTTATCTCTACAAGATAAGGGTTCTTTTATTTATTTTTTATTTATTTTTTTTGATAAGGGTTCTTTTAAACATAAAGACAAAACCATCATCATACCTAAAAATAAATGGACAATAATTCCTTAATATCAAGCATCTCATCAGGAACACAAATATTTTTCTATTATCAACTTCACAAATGACATATATGTGATTTTGAGATTAAAAAAAAAACACTGACACTTAAAAAAAAGTCACAATTCTTCCCTTTTTGAGACAAGTTCTCTTGAATTCATGACTAGAGATAGTAGAGTATGTTACCATCAGGAATGGGTTGGGAAGGGCTGCTTTCAATAAAGTCATAGGTTCCAAATAACCCAGGCTTGTCAAGGGACTCCAGCCCCAGAGAACCTCAGAATCGATAAGACATTAGAGGTCACATCTATTCCCTGATGTATGCACTCTGGACTACATCTTCCCCCAACAAGTGGTCACCCAATTGTTGCTTGCAGACCTCCAGACAAGAACTCCCTATTTTGGAAAGCACCAGTTTTAATTTGGGACAATTCTAACTGTTACCGTTAATATTAATAGTGTTTCAATAAGCTAGTACAAATGTCCCCTGCTTTTTCAAAGTTCACGGTACACCACTTCGCTCTTATGAAAAGACCTACATTAGTACTTTTTTTTTGCTAACTGAAAGAAATCCGGAGGGTTTCACTCTTACAAAGAAAGGTGAAAAGTGAACATAGCGCTCAGCACTGGTTTTGCAGGGAGCCCTCACAGAGGCAGCGCGCACCCCGAGCAGCAGCGAGAGGGGGGCCCCCGCCAAGCTCCTGCCCCGGGGACGACACTCAGCACCTCAGCGCCCAGCCCCCAGATCTCTGAACTGTGCCTGGGAGCATCTGTGCTTTATCTCCAGTTATTCTGTGCATCCGTTAGCAAGACGTGTCCTGACGTATCAGAAAAGCCTAAGAGAGTTATTTTTTGGGGTCTGGGAATGCTCAAAATTTTTCCATATAAAGTCATGGTAATTGCTTCTTTGCTTTACCCCATTTCAGCTGACAAAAGGTTTCATAGGAATGCTCCACTTTCAGCTAGCGGGGGAAACCTGTATATACAGAAATTGCTTAGGACAGAGTCTGACACATAATTACACACCCAGGAAATAGTGGCTATTGCTAGTTATTATTGAGGTTCTCATTATTGGTTCTCATTTACTCACTGCTTAAATGCCAAGTACTATTCTAAGTGCTTCACCCATGTATTTCCTTCATTTGGCCCTCACAATGCCTTATATGGTGGGTATTATCCCCATTTTTCATATAAGAAAACTCAGGCAAAAAAACATTCACTTTCTCAAGGACAAGCAGCAAGGCAAAGGTCACATTTGAGCCCATATCTCTAATGCTAAAGCCCACTCGCATAACCCAAACACTAGAAAGTTCTTTATCTGGAACCCAAGTCTGTCTGCTTGGGATTTCCATCCAATAATCCTATTTCTGTCTTCTCAAGGCATCTCAGCATTAAGTGCACTCCTTTTCCCAAGGACAGCTTTTCACACACTTGGGCCAGATAGAATTAGCTACTTAGGACTCTGTGTTGCCAGGCTACACACACTCACTTCCTTCAGCAATTCTTTATAAGCTGTTTTTCCCTGAGCAAGGCCCAAGAGGTAATAGAATGAGTAAGAGCTGAAAGCCCGTAACAGGTCTAGGAAAAAAATAAAAACAAAATCTTGTTTACCTTTGTAACTAGGCTCTAGCAAGTGTCCTAGCACAAAATCCTAGAGGGTAGGAGGTGAGAGGGCCAGCTCTGCCTGTTTTATACAGGGCCCAGCCCACTCACACAAACATGGCTGTTCCATAAACAATCTTTGCGGTGTTTGAGGCCAAAATCTAAAAACCTCCAAACACAGGGCACCTGGGTGGCTCAGTTAGTTAAGCATCTGCCTTTGGCTCAGGTCATAATCCCAGGGTCCTGGCATGGAGCCCCATGTCATGCTTCATGCTCAGCAGGGAGTTTGCTTCTCCCTCTCCCTCTGCAGCTCCCCCTGCTTGTGCACTCTCTCTCTCGTTCTCTCTCTCTCTAATAAATAAAATCTTTAAAAATGAATGAATGAATGAAAAAATAAATAAATACATACATACCTCCAATCACATTAGAGAGACTAGAACTTAGCAGGGATATTAAATCACCATCTTCCGACACTGTCCTTTTTTTTTTTTTTCTTTAAAGATTTTATTTATTTATTTGAGAGAGCGTGCAGAGAGGGAGAGAGGGAGGGAGGGAGAGGGAGAGGGAGAGAGAGAGAGCACGAGCAGGGGGAGGGGCTTAGGGAGAGGGAGAAGTAGACTCCCTGCTGAGCAGGGAACCCAGCGCGGGGCTCAATCCTAGGACCCCAGGACCATGACCTGAGCCAAAGGCAGACGCTTAACCCAGCTGAGCCACCCAGGCGCCCCTCAACATTGTGTCTTTTTTAAAATTACCTTTTTATTAGACGCTCTCTGCGCTAGGGTGATGTCAATTGGGCAAATTTTGCCTTTCTTCATAACGGGCTCTTGTCCTGGAAAGGTCACTTGATAGGCAGGCTGCAATCTTTCCAAACATCTGAAACAGGAGTTCGTGAGCTACAGACTGATAAAGCCAACAGAAATCATCTCCTCATTCCCCACTGCTAGCGGCAGCTGGGTGTGAGCGTAGGCAGCGGTTTGCCCCAGGCTGCACTGGGAATCACTGACCTCACCTAGGGGGCTGCATCCAAGGCCAATTAAATCAGAAACTCCGATTAGGCATATATGTTTTTTAAAGATCCCCGAAGTATGGCCAAAGTCAAGGCCCAGGGATTCAGGGAAGGGATTCATCAGTGACTTGAGCCCCTGGAAACTGTCCAGTGGCCTGGTCTTCTGACACTCTGCCCAGGCTGCCTTGGGGAATTGACTTCCTGTCTCAAGACTCTCACGTACCCAGCCTGGTAAAGTGCTGCTTCCCATCTGTGACGTGTTCCGACTCATCTTCTAGAGAAAGCCTTTACCACAAAGAATGTCTACCTTTCATCTAACCAGATTTTCTCTTGGTATCATATATACTGGGATTGTACAAACTTTCTATAAAGGGCCAGACAGGAAATATTCTAGGCTTTAAGGGCCACAGGGTATGTGCAACCACCCAACTCTGCCGTTGTTAGCACAAAAGCAGCCCACAGACAATGAACAAATGGGTGTGGCTTATTTACATCAACAGGTAGCAGGCCAGATTTGGCCTGTGGGTTGTAGTTTGCAAACTCCTGATAGAAATTATTTTCAGTTTTGTTCTGTGGAAAAGAAAGAGCATAGAGTCTTTCCTTTGATGACTTTAGGACAATTTCTCCCAGCCTCTTTTTGCTTCTAAATCTTTTTGAAGTTCTTATTTTTAACTGTTCTTTTTCTTTCTCCCTTTAAGTTCTCCTATATTGTGTTGGCTCAAACCATTCCAAGGATCCTCCACATCAAAATTACCAAGCCTGTGTTTATGTAGACTAGTATCAGTTGAATTATGGAGAGAAAGTCAAAGACTGAGGCAGTGATGATTCTAAAGTCCAAAGGATAGACAATAAGGGGAGGGGATAGAAACGTTTGAGAGGGACTGCCAATCCCCACTACCTGGTCAGGAGACTGTCCCATGGAAGCTTCATGACTGTGTGCTGTTCATTTTTCTCTAAGATGCAGTCACATAGGATGGGATCCAATTTCACGAGACTAAAGGGAAAGAAGAGGCAATAAGGAAATGCCAGCCCCGCCCCTTCTGACCCAAGGGCCAGCTCAGGATTCATCTCTTCTATGTCCTTTGTAGTCATTCAGGACCACGAGAACCAATTCAGGGACCAGAGCCCATGAAGCGATGCACCCTGTGGATGGGAGGTCCGGTATGTTTTCCAAGGACAAGGGAGCAGCCAGCAGTAGAGGGGGGAGTGGGATAAATCCACACACCAGGATTCTTGGCCCAGTTCTGCTACCTAACCATGATCAGACCGCTAGTTCCCAACTTTTTGATCATGGGGATGTCTTTCGAAAGTGAAAAAGAAAAACGGTAATGGAATGCTCATTTAGTAGTTACCTTTTGTGCCAACTTACTAAGAAAATAGAGGATACCAAAAAGCCATGATGACTTCAGTAAAATTTTTCTAAGCTGCACTTGATTCCTCACAAGGGCATGTGCATTTGGAAAACCAATCGTGGATGTCTATGAGCTACCATGTCCTCAGGCTACAGCCAGTGTTGATGCCACATATGGATCCGAGCACCCTGGACAAGTCTAGGTGTCCACAGCCCATGGTTTAGAAACCACTGGTCTTGATTCTTTCAAAAACGCTGTGATCTCCTACGTTCCCCTCTATCCCAGACATCCTCCACAGGTGTATCCAAGTCTGTGCTGTCAGGGATTGACCGATCTTCAGCAGGGCTCCCCAGCCACTCACTTTTTGTTGTCCGCATCGACCAGGTCGTTCTTCTTGGCATAGTTGATGATGATTGTCCGGACCTCAGCACCCTCGAGAACGCTCCCCTTCCTAGGTCAAAAGTGACAGGGGGCGGGGGGTTAGTTCGTGCTGTGCCAAGAGACAAACTGCAGATACCAAGACTCACTCTCTGCTCAGTAGGCTGCTTTCCTTGGCTTTTTGAGCTTTGTTGTCTTCCCTTTCCTGACTGAGGTGAGCAGGGCCTCGTGAAGGATGATTACAGGGAGGAAAGGGAGGCACCTGCTCTTGTTCGTTTAGTCAGAGACACTGCCCAGGGGAAGGAGGCTTGAAGCTGGATGTGGGAGAAAGGGGGACCAGGGGCGCCGCAGGTTCTGCCGGTCACAGAGGAAGGCTACTCAGCTTGAGAGGAACTACAGGCCGGAACACCAAGCAGGCAGAGGAGGGCTGCTCTCCAAAAACTCACTTGTGGCCAGACTCCTGGAAGAGCAGGGTCATGCTGGCTGGGACACAGTAGAGGGGTTTTATATCTGGAGGGTGATAGGGCTGATCCCTGCTACCCGCCTGGATAGTCTGGGAGGTCGGGGAGGGCTCGGGTATGACGAAAGATGTGATCCTGAAACCCAGCAGAAGGAAAGAAAAAACACGTTTTACACTAGCATCTGACAGTCCGCAGCCCGGGGCCCAGGTGCCCTGCGGCGGCCGCGCTCCAGCGGGCAGGCCCCGCACTCACCTCGGGTGCCTCCAGTCCACGGCCACGACGCTCTGCACCCCTCTGCTCCGCTCCTCCACCTGTATAATGTGCTCCTGCTGCATCTGCTGCAGGAACTTAGAGAGCTGGGGGAGAGAGGGCGGGTAGGGACTCCACGGGCCCCACGCTCTGCACCCCTCTGCTCTGCTCCTCCACCTGTATAATGTGCTCCTGCTGCATCTGCTGCAGGAACTTAGAGAGCTGGGGGAGAGAGGCCGGGTAGGGACTCCACGGGCCCCACGCCCACTCTGAGCCCCCGACGGGCCGCACGCCGAGCGGGGCCGCTCCTGGGGATGGACACCTGACAGTCCCTGCCCTCAGCAAACCGGGAACCGGGAGGCCCCGCCCTGAGGCTGACTGGTGAAGGCTTCCAGAGCTCTGGGCAGATGCAAAGGGGCGGGAGGGGGACAGGGCAGCGGGTGCTCTCCCAACTGCCTCAACCCAGGGAGGGTTTTCTTTCCCCCTCCCCTGCGCCCCCCATACCTGGAATCAAAAAGCTTAGTTCTAGCCCAAGCCCTACAGACGGGGCTTCCCCGGGGTCCGTCCAGCTCATGGCGCGTGCAAGCCTACACATCTCTCTGTGTGGGTCTGCAGACAAGGTACCTGCTTACCTTTTTGTAGCTTGATTTCTTCACGTCCAGCTGTCGTCCTTCAGGGCTGGTGGCAGACGGAAAACAAGTGAAGCTAACAAAGCTGCTGAGAGGAGGGCATTTTTCCTCAGCCTTCCTCCTCCATGTTCAGAAAGAAGCTGCTATTCCAGAGCCCTCTGCCCAGGGGCGGCAGCCGAGAGGGTACCGACTTTAGGACACCCTAGATCACTGCTGTGTAACTGCCCTTTCTGTAAACACGGAATGTTCTCTACCTGTCATCCAACACGGCAGCCACTGGCTGCATGTGGGCTGTTAAGCACTTGACGCACAACTAATGTGACCGAGGAACTAAATTCTAAATTTTATTTAATTTTAATTAGTTTAAATTTAAATAGCCACATGTGGATAGTGGCTCCTGTACTGGATAGAGCTTTAGAGTCCTCTCGAACTGGACCACCACCTGTGGCCTCCAAAGCTTCGCCTCAAGGTGAACCCTGCCAACATCAAGCTCACTGAGGCAGCTGGGCCAAGGGCAGGACCGGCACTCTATCCCGTAGGCCCTATCTGGCCACAGCCATTCATCTACTGTCTGCTGACGCACTAGAGCTGAGGAGCTGCAACAGAGACTGGTCTGCAAAGCCTACGAGATCTGGCTCTTGAGAGAAAGACTTTGTGAACCCCCACCCTACAGCTGTTAGTTTTTGGGGGGAGGTTCCCATGAAAGCCATAATCAGGCCCTCTTCTCAGAACTTAAGTCTTCTCTCAAAATGTGGCAAGCAATAGCCTTGGGATTCATAGAGAGTCCTTCTAGAACCCGCCCCAGGTTAAGAACCTCTATCCCAGAGAAGATTCTAGGATCTCTTTCCCAGTTACTTATAACCCAGCAAGGTCAGCAGAAATTACCAAGTGTCCCACCACATGCTCCAGACCCACCTTGTACAGGACGCCTTAAAGGAGCCCACATGTAAGCAGGAAGAGAATTACATCAAAACCACTTTTTAAAAAAACAGAACAAAATTCTCAAAAAGAGAAAAGTTGAGTTGTGGTATATCAATCAAGGAGCAAACCTGATAGGATTTTTCCTGGCTGCTTATTAAATGTGAGGTCAGTGAATCTTGACAACAATCCTACAAGTGCTGGAAATTCGGGTTCAGAGAAGCCCGATAACAAGTTCAAATTCACCTTGCTCCAAAACCCTAGAGAACTGGCATTTGCATCCAGATGGCTGTTTCCAAAGCCCAGGTTCTATCTACATGTATTACTGTCTCTCTTGGTGGCCTGTATTTGGGGCCACCCCAATGGCCTCCCCCCAGAATGACTCTTCCTCCTGATACAATATAATGTGGCCCACCTACTTTGCAGGGAAACTGTAAAGGGGTTGAATGTTCCGGAAGAAGCCTCTTGACAAAAAGGCTGCCCCAGGATGCTTCCTGGACAGGATGTGCTGCCTGATTCACGCCGAGCCGGCCCAGAATTACCATAGCAGAGGCAGTGCTCAGAGAATCTTGGGAATTTTAACCTTCATTTCTTCAACAACCTTTCACTGGCTAAAATTTAAGTTTTTAAAACTCAGGACCTGATTTATTTGCCAGATCAACTCCACTCCACTGTTTCCACAGCATGTCCCTCAACCAATTCCCCCATCCTGTCCTGACACACCACCAATGCACCAGAGAAAGCCCCGCGGCCCACACCCTGCCTTCCGTACCAGCAGGAGAACATGTGGCTGCCAAGGAGCGTGCTGGTGAGTAAAGGGAGGTCAGCTTTTTTGACTTGGCACTTTAAAGCATGCAAGAAGCATCGCTGTAACAGTTCATCCATTTGCTCTGCAAGGAAAAGACAAGAACCATATTTTTCTGAAGGATACAGAATGCCTGGTGCAGTATAAGTAAACCCCACCCAGCTCCACCCCTGCCTCACCCCCTCAGCCCTGGAAGGAACCCATTCCCGGGTCCCAAAGCTCCCAGACTCTCTTGAGCATTGAGCCTTTAAAGAGGGCACACCCCAGAGGAGGGGTCCGGCCACCAGGGGCCCCCCCCCCCCCCCCCCCTCCGGCCAGAAGCAAATGCTTCTCTGACAGAGAAGTCAGAACCAGAAGAGACCGTGGAGGCCTCTGTAGCTGGAAGCAGTCCAAACGCCACGGCACACTGGCATGCCGGGAAGCAGGACTTGTGGGGCAAGGACTCCCTGGTGCGATGTCAAAGGGCTGCATCACCACCCTCACCAAAGATAAGGACTTTGCCGTTCTAGAGCTTCGGCACCGCTCTGGTCAAAAGCAGAGTAGAACACGTTTCCTAAATCGAGAGGAGGTGGGTCCTTCTACTCCCAGAGCTATACCTTTTAGGCTCTTCCTGTCTGTGGGGTCTGGGTTCAGGCCCCTGACGCTGGGGTCTTCTGAGGCTTCTGACAGGGACTTCTCCCCACACATCTGCTGTCGAACCTCGCCATTCGCCTTGTCCTCTTCCTCCAGGGTCAGGCACCTCACGTCTCCCTGCAGGGCGGGGTCTGCCTGGACAGACCCCTTCTCTTCATTGAGATCTGGGGGATCCAGGGCCAGTGGAGCCAAGGAAGGTGGAGAAGACTTGTCTCCAGATCGCCTGGAAAAACTGCACGTCAGAAACGCCGAGCGGCAGCCACAGCATTCTCTGATCCTGGTCAGGGTCAGCTGGGAGTCCGGAAAGAGTGAGAGCCACAGGCAGGGGTGTCCAGGGGAGGGCAGAGAGCCCGGGCTCTCATCTAAACCCCATTCCCAATTCTGGGCCCAGAAAAATCCCATGCCTCAGCTTCCTCATCTCTGAAATGGGGAGAGTAATTCTTGCCTCCAACCTATCCTATCCCAAAGGAATAATAATATCACTCATCCACATCTGGGGACAAAGAAAGATAAAAGAAAAAGCAGTTAAAGAGAAGCCCCCAAAAGGATTCCCCTCACGTGAATTAAAAATAAAACCATTTTGAATTCAAAAACAAAAGTTTAAGGCGGCAAATGCATCCGCAGTACGAGTTTGGTGAGATCCGATCCGAGGCTCAGAGTACATGACAAAGTATAAGCACCCGGCCTGCTCCGGGACTGCAAGTCAGTTGCCTCTGTGTTCTATCAGGATGCGCTCTAACTTGCACAGTAGTGATGACACGCTTTCATGCCACTAAGCCTTAGGAAGACAGGAAAAAAAGCGATGCCGCATACGGAGCATGCAGCACGAGATGACGGAAACCAAACCGAGTTTTCACTAATGGCTGCAGCAAGTCTCAATAGTATTGTGAATAGTGAGGCCAGACTATGTGTTTAAGCGATTCTGATGAGGTAAGTACATAAATATTTTTAAAAGGTGGGGGCAGGGGGACTGAAGCAGCCACCGGTGGAACAATTCGGGCAACATGACCTTGACAGCCATTGTGCAGACTGACAGAAAGCAGGGCGTCTGGAGAACATCGGTAAGCAGCCCTCAAACATCTGCGGAGACCCCGACTGCGGTTGTACCTCCTCCAGCAGGGCGGGCTTTGGCCAAGCCTTATAAAAGGAGGAACTCCAAGGCTGGGCTAGAAATGTTAGGATGACTCTACACCAACAGGCCACAACACTTGGCCAAAAGAACAGCTACACCACTTTCAAGAAAAGCCCTATTTACTGTTTTGGTAAAACGACAAGAAAATAACCAAAGAAGAAACTAGTATGTGGTTTTAGAAAGCAATTATTACAGTGAGAAAACGTGACTTCCATAATGGGGAGGAGATCTGCAATGTGAAACCTGAACAACAGAAAAATGATCAGGTTATGACCGTGGTGCCTGAGGATCTACTCTGCTTTGATTTGGATTCAGAAGTGAGAATTTCTGAGCACTCGCTGTGAGGCAAGAAGATGCCTCAATGTGGGTGGCAGATAAGGCAGCATCTACCGAAGCTATAAAAATAAAGAATATCACAGTGCGGAGAGGCAGAGTAGACAGTCCCTAAGGTCTTCTTCTAGGCCTAGGATTCTACCGTTCACCTAGAAAATAATCAAAGTTCTCTGTAATTTCTTCCCCAAACAAGAAAAAAAAAAAGTTAAACCAACCAACCAATCCATCCATCCATTTTTTCCTCCACATTTAGTGAAGAAATGAATGTCTGGAATCAGCAACTTGCCTACAGACATGGCAGGGCCCCAAACTCTCACTTGTGAATCCAGGCCCCATGCCCTCTCCACCCACCCAGCTCTCTGTAAAACAGAAGAGACAGAGGACCCACCACAAGTGGTCCCGGTAGGTGTGCAGCATGGAGAAGCCCCTTCCCTTGAGGCTCGAAGTCAGCATCTCAGCTGTGGACATGGCAGCAACTCCGATGGCAACAGGGGCTCTGAGGAGGAGGAAGCCAGAGACGTGGGTCAGGGAAAGCTTTTCAGAAGGGCACATGTCAGGGGCATCTTTCCACTCATGTGCTAAAAGCCCCACATTTGCAAATCTGAAGCAACCGCCTGTATCACAAAACGAAACTCAGTCCAGCCTCAGTTTTCTTCCGATTACCTATAAATACAACTTTCAAAAATCCCTTGACCAAACATTCCTCTTCTGTATAAATAACTCCTCTGTTGACGTTATCACTGTTTGTTTTTATTCCTATAATGAATCAAACCCAGGCAGGACTTGCAAGGATATTTAAAGTTCCCTTTAATTTCAAAACTATAAAATTACCTCCCCTACCTTAAAGGCCTAGCCATCCTATACAGAGCTTCAAAAGGAAGGACAATTGTATGCCATAAATGAGGCTGTGGGATACCTCAGGGAAGAGAGAAGAGATAAACAGTGGCACTAACTCGAGAGGTTCCTTCTGAGTTGGCTCTTTATAACAGGCCTCGCTCTGTGTAACGAGCAATCTAAGAACTGGGTGTGTCCAGAAGATCGAAAACAATCACATTTACAGTAACTACAAAAACTTCCAAAGCCCAAATGAGAAACCGCCTCTGGCCCAGTGTTACTCAAGCATTGCCCACACACTGCCCATAAGGACGGGTGACCAACTGGATAACAGTGGGGGGACATACAAGCCTGGCAGGGTCACCTGGGCACAAGGGAGATGATTCAAGGGCAGAGTTCCCAACCTGAACTTAAGAAAGATGTTTGCTAACCTGGTGTCCCCACTGACTGTCCCCAGAGGTCAACTCCTGCCACGGAAACTTTGAATCTGGTTTCTTTCTCAGTTCCTAAAAGAGAGGTCTTTTCCTTCCACCTCTGGAGGAGTCAATGGCTCAGAAACTTAGGTCTCGAACAATAGTTTGTATTATTAATAAACCTCCTTGTACCTTTATTCTCGGCCACAAACCACTCTCAAGCTTCATCCCCCAACACAGTCTAAAGGCCAAACCAAGCAGGCCAAATACACATTTCTGTAGTTTTCTCCTGTTCTGGATAGAATAACAGGAAAGCAGTGACACCACCAACCTTTTCAACTGCAAGTTGTGCCAGTTCAACAAGGAAGGAAACATTTCTAGGTACTTGGTTCCAAAAGGTTCAAGGAAAACAGGAGAACATGAGTAGCAACATTAAGATCTTTGAACACTGACCCCTCCCGTGCCTGCAGTCTCTCTTTTCTCTCTCAAAGCAGCAATGAGCAAAATAATGATTTATCATTGCTCACCCGGGATGACACAAATGAAAATAACCCATTGTATCCAGTGTTGGTGGAGTGTAGGAAAACAGGCTCCACATACCCTGTAGGTGGGAGTGAAAATGGATACAGCTTTCTTGTAGGGCAGCAGAAAAATACACCTGATCTTTAGCCTAATAGTTCTGCTTCTTAGTATCCACTCTGGAAAAATAATGGCACTGGTGTCCCTAGAGGCATCAGTAAGACTGTTCGTGATGAAGACAAACTGGAGGCAACCACAAGGTCCATTAGGAGAGGACCACGTAGGAGGTCCATCACCACGTAGGAGGTAAGAAGACTCAGCATAACTGAGCTTGCTGATGTGGAAAATGGCCCCTTGATCTTAAGTGAAAAAACAATATAAAGTATAGTTCTGTTTATTTGTATTTTTAAACATACATACCCAAATCATACATTTTCATACACAAACATATACACGCACTCAATATATGTATCAGATGATACTTCTAGGAGCAAAGGGCTTTGGGGTGAGGGGGGTTTGATTTTTCAGAACTGTTTATATGATTACTTCCTAATTTATTTTTAAAAAGAAGCTGTGTGGTGATGGCTGAACAGCTCTGCAAATACACTACAAATCACTGAACTATACATTTGAGAAATAGGTGAATTTTACAGTATGAAAACCACATTTGAATAAAGCTATTAAAATAATTTGAATAAAAAGGATGATGAGGGGTGCCTGGGTGGCTCAGTCAGTTAAGCGTCTGCCTTTGGCTCAGGTCACGATCTCGGATTCCCGGGATCAAGCCGGGATCGAGCCCCACATAGGGCTCCCTGCTCAGCAGGGAGTCTGCTTCTCCCTCTGCCCCTCACCCAGCTCGTGCACGCCCTCTCTCTCTCTCTGAAATAAATAAATAAAATCTTTAAAAAAGAAAAAAGGATGATGATGTGGATGACGGAGAAAAAAGTGTTAAGGCCATGAAAAACAAGGAAAGACCAAGAAAATGTCACAGACAAGAGACAAAGAAGACACAACAATTAAATGCAATGTGCTGTCCTAGATCGGATCCTTGAGTGGAAAAAAGACATTTCGTGGAAGAACTGAGGGAATATGAACAAAGTCTACAATTGTATTAATAGGATTGTACCAACGTTAATTTCTTAGTTTTGATAACTGTTCTATAGTTATATAAAACATTATCATTAAAGGAAGCCGGGTAAGAATTCTATACTATCTTGGCAACTCTTACATAAATGTAAAATTATTAAGAAAGAAAGAAAAACAGCAGCAAATATGCTCAGCTGAGCTATGTGGACACCCACACAGGCTCACTGCCATTCCCCCATGGCCCACTCTCTGCTTCGGGAAGAAGAACCCATTTTTCTCTTTTAATCTTTACCCATAAGCTTTGGAAGTTGTCCTTTCCCACCCCCTTCCCCAGTGTCACCTAAGTCTTCCCCCAAAGGCCCAGCGGACAGGCACATACCTGTTCCCCACCAAGGCGATGGCACAGAGGTCCCCGTTCTGTACCCGCGGCAGACCAGCAGGGGGCACCACCAGGCCTGGCAGCATCAGATCTGCGGCAAACAAGACAAAAGCATCACAACGCACATTCTGCCTCTAAGCAATTCCAAGTTTTACTTCATCATTTATGCATTCACTCAACCAACAAACACTTATGAAGTATCAACTAGGTTATTTATAATGAAAATTAAGAAATGCAACCTAAGCATCAGACCTTTTCCCTTTGGGGGGGCTAGTGGTCAAACTGAAGCACCAAGCTGACAGTCAGGTTCCATGATCTCTTATTCTGCTTTCCAAAATTTAGCTTATTGATTTAAAGTATAGCATATGGTTCACAAAGCATTTTCCGATTTAAGTGCAAAGTACGAAGCTTATTGAGGCCTTTCAACAGGGTCCTAGCGGCCCAGGGACCTTATGGAAGCAGCCAAGTGAGGGAGGAAACACACACGGGGGAAAAATTCCATTTTTCAATTGTATGAATACAGGAAATGGGTGCATTTATTAAAGTAGTTGGCCCTTACTAAGTAGGTTTTGGCCAATAGCCAGAATATAGGAAAATCCTCTTACCTGCTCCCCCGACCAGTTTTTCGAGCACCAGAGGCCATGTTGTGAACGTTGGGAGAAGGTCAGGATAGGACCACAAGGTGTATACTACCAAAAAGAGACACAGAAAGACTTATTGCCAAAAGGTCAATCCCCTAGGGAACTGGCAAGCCAAACACTAAGGTCACTTAAATTAAGAAATAGAAAAGAAACTCAACTCAAAGCTAGAGGGAAGGCTGTGAGGCCCAAAGAGGTTTCCTTCTTAAAGCAGGCAGATACTTAAAAAACTGGATGTCACTCGAGACTGGGAGGCCCCTACGGTTCCACCTGGATGCGGCAGCAGCAATGGGCACGGTAGATAAAAGCGGGGACAGAGACCCAACGAGGATTCCATCTGTGACCTCAGAAGCAAGTAAGCGAAGAACAGGGCACCAGCCTGTAGGAAATGTTGAAACTTCCCCATGTTTATTATTTTTATTCCCTCTGTGTTCACAGTGATTAGCAGTAAAACCTTAGATCAAAAAGGGCCTATGTTCGTAGAGCCGCCAAGTGGAGTGGGGGCACAGGGACCCAAAGGCGACCGCGTTGCGCCGCTGCAGCCAAGCTTGGGGGAGAAGAGCCCCAAGTGACAAAGTAGGCGTCAGCAGCTACGGAAAAGAGAAAAGGACACTGAATGTCTGAGATCTGTGACAAAGAGAGAAAGCAAAGGATCCTGAGAGCCGGGCAGAGCCTCAGAAAGAATCCTGTGAGCTATCTCGATTGAAGTACATCAGTAAGACAGCTGGGTATGTAGTTTAATTAACCTAGCTTCCTTCCTATCACCGTATCTCTTCAGTTTCTTAAGAAAATCCTGCTAATGAAGTTTTAAGAATATTTTTTACATGTCCTGAAATCCCACCCTTTTCAAGACCTCTGCTCCATCCCTACTTAACCCACTATGAATTATTATTCCTTCATCTCAGAACGTCCCTTGCCAACTTATCCTCTTCTTGTGTTAGCCCTGTTATTCTCCCTCCTGTAGCAGTTTTTGATCTTGAAAGACCCAATTCTAGGGACACTGGGTCCAAAAAGATCCTTAGGGATGATATTGGGAGATTTTGCACTTCACGTTTTAAGTAAGGCAGTTTAGTGAAAGAAAGAAGGAGAAACAGATGTTAGGCAAGGATAATAGTAATGGCCATCTCCATCCTATTGACATACCTGTTGGATATAGGTTTTTCTCCAGTTCAAATAGGATGGGGTTACCACCACACACGTACACAGTCACTGCATCCCCTCTGTGAGCATACAACTTCACAACGTTGAGCTCTTCCTTTCCAGGTACTAAGGCAGAGACCTGATCTGTTCCAAGAGTGGGGAAAGCAGTGGTCACATCAGCCCGAAGCTTTCTCCTGCAGAAAGCAAACCAATACCTGGCGTGAGTCCTGCCTGGACGGATTTTAATAAATAGGAAGGACTCCGAAGGACTTCCTATAAAATCACAAGGGCCAAGGAAAAGCTGGTTTATGATGCCCTATTCTCATACACTCTTCCAAAACATCCTATTCTCTTTCTCATCCAATGTCTCATCTATTTTCACATATTCCTGGGGGCAAGTCTTTCCGTTTTACAAAGAAAGAGGAAAACTGAGAACCAGTGAGTAACCAGGTTAGCCTGACTAGAAACCCAGCCCTACCTTCCAGACTCCATGCCTAGCCCTTGGACCCACCCCTTTCCTCACATCTGCCTGGCGAATCTGTCAGTTTATGGTTAAAAAGCTCTACGAGGGCACCAAGAGTGACTAGAGAACACTGGTTCCAAAATTCGCAACGTGGTATCAGCATCTGCAACACTGTGTAACAGACCCAGTTCTTAAAACATGGCCCTTAATTCTCTCCCACTTCACCCTCCATCTGTCTCTCCTGCCAGAAGTAACCACTACATCCTTTTTCTCCCGTAGTTGTAGTTCTCGGTGCCCCTCTGATTTTTCCTAAGGCACTCGAGGCTCTTTGGAGGGCGGGGAACCTGTAATCCTTCGTGTTTGAACCCTCAACACCTGATGTAGACCGCAGTCAGTAAGCGCTGGCTGAATTACGGTTTCCTTTGAACTAACTAGAATATCCAAAAGATAGCGGGGGAGACAAACCAGGCCTGCTCTCCATCTCCGCCCTCAAAATGAGTCGAACCCACCCCCGCTCCCCGGCTGGACATTCCCTCGGCCTCCACCCCAGGTCGGCTGAGCTAGCTCAGAGAGGCAGTGGGCCAGCCTCTGCACTGAGAAATGTCTGGGTGCCCCGGCGGGCGGAGCAGGCCCCTCCTCTCCCTCACCTGTCCGGCCCCTTCTCTCCCTCACCTGTCCGACCCCTTGATGGCCGTGTTGGACTTGACCCGAAAGGCCTTGGCAAACATGTCTGCTCGAGTGGCCTGGGGAGGGGAAGGAGAGCACAGGAGCCGGGACCGTCAGGGAAACGAGAACGCGGAGGCTTCCCGACCCGCAGCCCTGGGGGCAGCCATGCTGGGGCCCAGCTGGAAAAGGGGCCCGGCTGGAAACCTGGGCCGCTCGGCTTCGCGGCTACAGGCGCTGCGGGGACCGCGGCCGCCCCCTAGTGGCAAGGCCGGGAACTGAAGCAGGGCGGGCGGGGCCTGGGGAAGGCGGGGCGGATTCCCTCTCGGTCGCCCTCCCTCGGCCCGGCTCTGCGCCTGCGCGAGCTGCTGGCGTCTGCAGGTGTCCGTTGACCCCGTAGTGGCAACCTTGACTCGGTTAGTTTCCACTCGGTCGGTGTTAGGTTGTGTTCGGTCGGTACTGTGTCAGCCTCTGTGCCATTCAGTTTAGTTCAGCTCCACAAAATTAATTGAACTCTTGTGTTTTATTAGTTTTGCAGGCCTCTCGAATTATTTGAAGGGCTTTTGTTTATGAAAGTCTTTACATTTTATTGTACGCTAGAGGTCTCAGGCTTTTCTCCTTGTTTTTAAATTTACGTGAAATGATAATAACAATAACAGAGAATCCACCCTTGTCCCAGGTTTGCCCCGCATGTTATGAGAAGAAAACTACAAATGATCGTCAAAGCTACTTACGAATATTTTTGGCCACTTTTAGGTAAATTTTTCAAAGCGTTATTGATTTTTGAGTTCAGGCTTTATTTGAAGAGGGGAGGTTGTTTCCAAAACTAAAGGAATAACCTTGCTTATAAAAAAAATATCTGTGAGGCAGATTAGGTTCAAATTATGGTTTGGCTTTTCCCTAGCAATGTGATCATGGGCCAACGGCTTATTTCTGAAACTCCTGCATTCTCTGAAAGATACGGATGTAACACCTACCTCATAGGGTTTCCATTAGAAAGGATTGAGGTAATGTATGTGATAACGTTACACAGCGCTTTGCAGATTTCCAGTAATATATTTAAAAAGTCTCCGACAGGGGTGAGAGATGGGTTTCCCTGAGAGGGGCTGCTGAGCGCACCTGGGGTTCGGGCACCTACTAAATTAAATTTTGCATATGAAAAGGTAAGGGCAGAGTGTCCATCCACCAAGAAAAAAAAATCCTAATTGTTTGATTGGATGACACAGTTACACAAAGAAAAATTCCACATTGACTGTCCAAAGATGAGGCCTTCCACAGTGTCTGCCCACCACCACCATTCTTGGAGGGGGTCCTAATCCCACCTAGCCTCCCACCCCCTGCCCCCAGTTTGGGTTCCTTCTACACTTCTGACCCACTAGACTTTTATTCTGAAGCATCCCAGCCACAAGGCCAAAGTCAGAGGAGCCCAGAGCAGGACAATGCCACAGAACCTTCTCTCTTTGGGCCCCAGCCCCAGCAACACTTCGCCGGTGTGTGTGTGTGTGTGTTGGGGGTGGGATGATGCCAGACTGTGTTGTTGACTAGGTCGATTGCAGCACAGCTACTGAGGTTGCTGAGGAAGGTTATTCACGGGAATATTGGAAATAGATACTAAAATTAAATAAATAAATACAAAAACACATTATAGATAAATGTGTAAAATAATCTCCCTTCTCTATAAAAAAAGGAGATTAATGAACACTGGAAGGATGTCAGAAACTAATAAAAATATAACTTTATTAAATGAGGGAACAGATTTGATGGAAGTAAGACTACTCGGCATACTTCTCATATTACTTTGACTTTTGAAGCCTGTAGGTGTTTGAACCACCTGGGTGCCTCAGTTGGTTAAGTGTCTGGCTCTTGGTTTTCGGCTCAGGTGATGATCTCAGGGTGGTGAGATTGAGTCCCACACTGGGATCATGCTCCGCTGGGGAGTCTGCTTGAGTTTTTCTTTCTCTCCCTCTGCTCATCCCCCCTTTCTCTCTCTCCCTGAAATAAATAAATAAATAAAATCTTTTTAAAAATGTAGGTGCTTTTCATATTTTTAAGTTTAGCTTAAAAGAGAAAAGCAAAATCTAAAATTGAAAAAAAATACTAATGCAAATAAGTGTAAAGCTCTATTAATCAGAGTTAAGAATTATTTCAAGTCATTTTTGAAGAGAGTAATTACACTCACAGTCAAACATCCTGGGACAAAATAAATGCAAAGACATTTTAACCTTCATTCAGCAGTTTAACTGCTAATAGTAATGTTTGCATTATACTCTTAATATTATTTTTAAAAATTCTGAAATATAAGAAATATAAGAATATATGAATAAAGAGAAAAGACAGAAAGTGTATTTAAAGGTTTCTTAGCCCTGTATTATTTATAACTCTGAATTGTAAGATCCAAAAGGAGCCAATGAATTTTAAATTTCATTTCTATTTCAGATTTCTGACAAGCAAAAAGACATTTAATGACATTCCCATCTAGTACCAATAACACAGTTCTTGTGTTCCAAACACTATTTCCCAATAAAAAGAATCAGACCTCTTTGGAAAGCTGTATGATTATGGGTGTTGGTCAGGGAAGTATACAGCGAGCCTGGAACATTGTGTTGTGCTAAAAAGAAATGAAAACACTCAAAGACTAGTGGGTATAACAAAGCAATCAGGAGCCAGTTTCAAGAGGCACTCACTAGCCAAATTTGGGATAATTTGAGCTTCAAAGAATAATGACTATAATTGTTTGTGACAAATTGAATAAATAAAAATTCATGAATCCATGCTGATTGAACGTTAAAAAAAAAAAAAGAAATCTTTAAAGCCATCACAGGTCACTATCATCAAGTCCTTATTCCAAAAATGGAAATTAAAGAGCAAAAATAAAGATTTACTAAATCTTTTTAGGTAAAAGTTTAAGGAGTTGGCAAATTAACACTCACCTTTACATAAGACAATTAATAAGTGCAGAAAAAGAATAGAATTTGTCTTAAAAATCACTATTTTGCAGCCAACAATGAAAATGATTAGTTATAGGCTATACTGATTACAGGTTAAGTGTCCTAAATAGATTCCACAAGTATTAGGTGAAAGGTTTTGGAGAAATAGTATATATACCAATATTAACAGCAAAGATAACTTGCCAATTGTAACAATGTCCTTTAAACATGAGAAACCTGGCTGTCACTTGTGATTCAGATTTAGATAAACTGGCTCCATTGTAGACAGCCAGGTTACTCATTCTAAGAATGCCACTTGATTTGATGCAAAATGAAGTAACAAGATATCACCTTAAAATATATTTACCTTAATTATATCTTTATTTTCATCTTAAATTTTTCATGTTTTTGAGAAGTTAAAAATGTTTACAGTCAAGTGATTTTAACTAATTATGTTGTTTGAAATGTATGAACATAAAAATCATATTTCAGACTCTTGTGGTTGAATGTTTCCAAAATCAAATCATGAAGATGTCATTAGATTTGAAGATCATTACCAAAGAGGTCCCCATAATTCTCAACATATATTGCCTTACTTTTAATATATCTTTATTTTATTTTATTTTTAAAAAGATTTATTTACATATTTAAGTAATCTCTCCACCCAACGTGGGGCTCGTACTCACGACCCTGAGATCATGAGCACACTCCACTGGATAAGCCTGCCAGGCACCCCATTAAAATAACCACCTTTACTGTGGTTCAAAGCTGGTACATATTAAAGATAGAAAACATGGAAAATACAGGTGAGCCTTAAGGACTTAACCACCAACTCTTACCCCTAGCATCTCTAAATTCAACTGTAGTTATTATAAATATTTTATTGTACTTCCTGACAATCTTTGTTCTATACACATTTATGTGTGTTCAAAGCATACTATGTATTTGTGTGTGTGTGTGCATGTGTGTGTTTATACTTGATATCAGATTTTTTTGGTCACTTTTCATGTTATATTATGACAGTTAGGTATGTACCCAATTAGATTCTAATTTCTCTTTATGATTTGTTTGAATTTTTATGTGTGCTAGATAGCCATCTTGTAGAAGATCTTGCATTTCATCATTTGGTAGATAAGCAAAAGTAGATAATAACTGCTTATATCTGGTAGATAAGCAAAAGCTAATAATTACTTACATCTTATTACTCACATAGGTATGACATAGTTATGTTTTTATGTATTTTTGAAGTAAAATTATATTAAAGATGGAGAAAAGCATTTTCAACCATTTCCTCTGAAATGGAGAGTCTCAGGCAGCCCCAGAAGTTATGGAAGAAGGTATGAGAAAGAGGGAAAGATGGATGGAAGTAGGCACTGGAGTGATTGAATCTAATTTCTTGCCATAGATATTTTATGAGTAGGACACAAAGAATTTTGGTTTGCCAAGTTTTAATGAGGTGCTTTTAAGAAGTGATTTATTCATCTCTCTGATTATAATTACATCATCCACATAATATTTAATACAACTTCTGATTTATGAATATAAATGAGTTACACAATACTTGACAAAATAAACTGAGAATTGGATTGATAATGAAAAATTCTGAGTAAATGTATATTTTAATTTTAGGACTGCATCTTCACCACTGTATTACCGAACATTCAGGATACGTCAGTTTCCCTTCCCGACAGGTGGCTCGGAATGTATGCAGCGGGGTCTTCATACGATATCCAGGGATACATTCAAATTCAATAACATCGCTCGTTTTAGAATAAATTTTTTTCTTAGAAGACCATCGAAATCGTATATTATGTGTTCTCATTATGTCTTCTGATGCTGTACAGGCCTCTGAAGATAAAAAAAAAAGATAAAACATTGAAAACAGAATTTCAGACGTTTTTTAAAGATTTTTTTTGAATTTTTTTATTGAAAAAAATTTTTTAAATTTTATTATGTTATGTTAATCACCATACATTACATCATTAGTTTTTGATGTAGTGTTCCATGATTCATTGTTTGCATATAACACCCAGTGCTCCATTCAATATGTGCCCTCTTTAATACCCATCACCAGGCTAATCCATCTCCCCACCCTCCTCCCCTCTAGAACCCTCAGTTTGTTTCTCAGAGTCCATAGTCTCTCATGGTTCATCTCCCCCTCTGATTCCCCCCCTCATTTTTCCCTTCCTACTATCTTCTTCTTTTTTTTTTTAACATATAATGTATTATTTGTTTCAGAGGTACAGGTCTGTAATTCAACAGTCTTACACAATTCACAGTACTCACCATAGCACATACCCTCTGCAATGTCTATCAACCAGCCATCCCATCCTTCCCACACCCCCACCACTCCAGCAACCCTCAGTTGGTTTCCTGAGATTAAGAATTCCTCAGATCAGTGAGATCATATGATACATGTCTTTCTCTGATTGACTTATTTTGCTCAGCATAATACCCTCCAGTTCCATCCACGTCATTGCAAATGGCAAGATTTCATTCCTTTTTATGGCTGCATAATATTCCATTGTATATATATACCACCTCTTTATCCATTCATCTGTCGATGGACATCTTGGCTCTTTCCATAGTTTGGCTATTGTGGACATTGCTGCTATAAACATTGGAGTACACGTACCCCTTCGGATCCCTACATTTGTATCTTTGGGGTAAATACCCAGTAGTGCAATTGCTGGATCACATGGTGGCTCTATTTTCAACTTTTTGAGGAACCCACCTACTGTTTTCCAGAGTGGCTGAACCAGCTTGCATTCCCACCAACAGTGTAGGAGGGTTCCCCTTTCTCTGCATCCTTGCCAACATCTGTCGTTTCCTGACTTGTTAATTTTAGCCATTCTGACTGGTGTGAGGTGGTATCTCAGTGAGGTTTTGATTTGGATTTCCCTGATGCCGAGCGATGTTGAGCACTTTTTCATGTGTCTGTTGGCCATTTGGATGTCTTCTTTGGAAAAATGTCTGTTCGTGTCTTCTGCCCATTTCTTGATTGGATCATTTGTTCTTTGGGTGTTGAGTTTGATAAGTTCTTTATAGATTTTGGATACTAGCCCTTTATCTGATATGTCATTTGCAAATGTCTTCTCCCATTCTG